>NC_081572.1:2178856-2293403 GCF_022355385.1 Mustela nigripes | reverse complement strand
CAACCCGGACCCGGGCCCATCCAGACCCCAAACCGGCCTCGGGCCTAACCCGGCCCCTGATCCAACCCGGACCGCAACCCGGACCCGGACCCGGACCGGGACCCGAACCCGACCGTGCCGAGCCGGCCCAGCCCAAACCCCTCCCAACCCGGACCCCAACCCCGCCCCGGGCCCAACCCCATTCTCCGCCGAGCCCTCCCCCTCCAACCTCTTGGTTCGCCCCTACGCTGCCCCAGTCACCTATCGCCTCGGACCAAATCCCCTGTGCCCGGACGTCCTGATCCCGAGTCCCGGGACTTGGGCTCGGATGGCAGCCCCAGCCCGATGTCCCCCGCAGAGAACACAGGACCCCTGGGACGCTTCACGTGCGCGCTCGCCTCTCTGTCCCGCCCTCTCCATTTGTATGTTTCCTATTTGGGGGCAAGAAGGGAGCATCACCCACAAAAAAGCCACTGAGCACCCCTTCTCCGTCCCCGCGGAGGGGACGCCGAGCCCCCCAGGTCTGGAGATGGACGGGCGGGCACCGGGCTGGAACCGCCCCGGGCAGCCCCTAGGTGCAGTGTGCTCCGGGGCCCCTCGCGCCCCCACCTCCGCCTGCCACCTTCGGGGCGCGGAGCGGCCGCGGGTCCCCGGGTGCCCGGCGCTGTCCCTGGGGCATCGGAGTTGCTGGCTGGACGCTCGTGGACACGGCTGTCCTTTACGGACCTGAGCCAGCGGGACAGAGCTCGGACTCAGAGAGGCGAGACTGTGTTAGTGTTTAATGAATTGACGTAGGAAGCTGCTCCGCGTTTCCCGCGCGCAGCCGGGGCACAGAGGCCGCGCCGTCCGCGGCGGCCCCGCGCTTGGTCCCCGCCCGCCGGATGTTGACGGCGTCACCTAGCAACGGGCGATGGCGGAGCCGGGTGACCAGGACGGCGGGTAAGCGGGGCGGGGGTCGCGGGCATCCAAGAGGCCCCCGCGCCTCGGCCCGGTCCGTCCCCGCCCTCCCGGCCCTTCCCACCTCCCCGGCCACCCCCACCCCTGCGCGCCCTTCCTCGTCTCCGTCCCTTTGTCAGCGCCGGGCCTCTCCCTCTCTCCCCGCGCTCGGGCCGCTGGACTCCCGAAACCCCGCTCGCTCGGCCCGCAGTAACCATGGCAACCACGATGCCCGGCGGTGCCTGCGGAGAGCTCCGGTCCTTGTAGACCAGCAGGAAGCGCGGGGGCTGGGGGCTGCGCGGGGTCTCTCGGAGTGCGGAGGATCCCCGGGGGGCTTCCTGACCGCGGGGACCCCAACCTCCCCTGCCACCGCCAGGCCTCCAGGAGGCGGGGGCAGGGCCGGGGACAGAAACTCTTTTGAGGAATTGGACCTTTTACCTTAGACGTTTCCGCGGTGTTTCCCTTTTTTTAAAATAGAGTTTTGTATATACTGACATGGAAAGAGGTCCAGGTTACCTTAAACGAAAACACGAAATGGGAAACAGTATGTAGAGGGTGGCCTCTAATTGTGTGTGTGTTTAAATGTGTAGAAAAATATTTGCAAGAAGATACCCTTAAGTCTCTTTTACTACTAGTGGTTATCTTGAGAACGGGAGGGAAAGTCAGGGAGGATTTTCAATTGTCACACATTTCTGTATCACTTTGACTTTAAAAAAAAAAAGAAAGAAAGAAAGAAAGAAAGAAAAGAAAAAGGAAAGCTTGTATTTTTAATTAGAAAAAACTAATTGTAAGAATGTAAATCATGATATTCTTGTACTTCTGTATCCCTTTTGTGCCACTTTCTCTTACACTGTGTTTCTGTGCCCCATTGGGCTGCGGAAAGTATGTTTAAGTATATTTCAGGTTACTTTTCTGCTACAATGTTACCGATGCTGTTCTCTGAATGTTTCCATCATTTCATTCATTCATGGAACAACTCTTGTGTGGCCGGAGCTCCCTCCACATGACAAGCATGACCTAGTGCTGGGGTTGGTGACAAACAGCCAGCAGCCCAGAGGGGAGGCAGATAATCAACAAGTCCATAATAGTATAGACAGACACCGGGAGATAATCAATGCCCAGGGAAAGAACACTGTTCTTTGAAACTGTTAAACTGTATTTCTGCCCCTAGGTCTCCGCAGGAAATCGAGTCAGGCCTTGAAGGCGAGGAGGCCGGGAATCATGAAAGCGACAGGGTAAAGTTCCCCGTGGGGTAGGCTGTGCTGGGCTTGTCTTTACTGGGGGTTAAGGAGCTAAGAGCTGCTCAAGAAAACTGCGCCCTGATCCTGTACCCGGCCCAAAGCAGACTCAGTCCCTTGGCAGAGAAACTCGTTTTCCTCTCCCCGTTCTTAAGTGCTGGCGGCTGGCTGGGTTGACCCGCGTTCCCTACTCAGATCACCTGCGGGTTTCAGAACCTGAGTTCCGCAAGGAAGGGTGCAGAACCTTACAAACCCTGTAAAGAACAGACGGAACGCGGAGCAGACTCTCCCGGGGACACGGACGTGTGCGGATGCCAGGTCCCCACCAGTGTGATTGCGCAGTTACGAACAGAACTTCACGGGAGCCTTTGACTGTGTTTCCTGGTTTTTCTTTTTCCTGCCACAAATCTCCAGGTGTCACCCACCGGGAAGACCAGTGACCAAAACACTGATGAGGCTGCTAGTGCCACCGAGCTCTCTGAGGAGGAAATCACGGCCCCTGGGGAAGTCACAAGTGAAGGAGAAATCGAAACTGAGGGGGAAATGGAAGCTGAGGGGGGAGGGGAAGCTGAGGGGGGAGGGGAAGCTGAGGGGGAAGCGGAAGCTGAAGAAGTGGAAATTGATGGCGAAGGAGAAAGGGAAGAGGAATTCGAATTTGAAGGGGATGAAGTCGAATATGAATTTGAAGGGGAATTTGAATCTGAAGGGGAATTCGAGTCTGACATGGAAGCCCCATCCCCTGAAGGGAGAGTCAGTTCCTTAGATCTGGCTCCTTCAGAAGAGGGTGCTGCCGAAGTGCCCCAAGAGGAAACAGGCCTGAGCTCGTGGCACGAACACGCAAGCGGGGAAGGTGTTCCCGAAGACAGAGAAGCCGCCCGCCCCTCGGAATCCAGAGACTGGAGGGACATCTCCACGCAGCCATCCCGGCAGGTAGTAGACTCCTCCGAGCCAGTAGGCCAGGATGCTTCCGGAGCCCAGGCCAGCAAACCGGTGAGTGACCCTGAGGTTGATTTTATGAAAGTGTTTGATCATCTTTGTGGTTTGTCATCCTGTAGTGTTATGTACTGTTTTAACATAAAAGGCACATCATAGAAACAAATTGCAATCCCTATTAGAAATTTCTCAGCAAACTTAGGGTCTCGGGACCCACTTTTGAATGCCAAGAGTTTCTGGACCTTTCTTTGGTGTCCCCCAGACCCAAGGTCGGAAACATTTTGTGTCAGGGCAACCAGGCTTCTGGTCCCCAGAGCACCACCGTGCAGTGAAACTTTCCATGGTGATGGAAATGCTCGGCATCTGTCCAACATGGTAGCCCCCAGTGCCAAGGGGCTACAGAGCACTGGAAATGTGGCCTGGGAGAAGGAGGAACTAAATTTTTAATGGGGATTGTAATCAATTTTAATTTATATAACCACCTGTTGCTGGTCGTTTCCATATGGGACGATGCAATTCTGGGTAATCGTGATTATGATGACAGGAGGTATGATCTTATAATATTCCTTTTTAAATTATTTTTAAATAAGCATGGGCTTATAGAACAGTTGAAGTGTGATTGAAAGACCTGTTTTATTTTTTTAAGCCTTGGATAATAAGTTATGCTTCCAGGAATGCTTCCCACAACCAACCAAAATATCACTATTAAAATCAGGAAATTTCACTACATTACCGAATAACCCTCAGGCCTCATTCACCAAGGGTCCTTTTATGGCAGACTTACAGTTCCGAATCCATGTTGCCTTTAGCGGTCCCATCTCTTAGGTCATGATCTTTCCTTGACTTCAGTGACCTTGGCACTTCGAAAGGTCACCAGCCAGCCATCTTGAAGGTGGTTCTCAGGTTGGATTTGCCTGGTTTTCCTCTTGATGCGATCTGGGTTATCTTCCCTTGGGATCATATGATCATTGGGTCCCAGAGGGAGGCTGGTTCTCCTTCTTATGTCCTATGAAGTGGTGTGCTGAATGTTTTGTCCCATTACCAATGAGGCTGTTGAACCCTTGGGTGAGAAGAGCCGACCTTCTCCACTGGGAAGTCGCCCTTCACCCACAGGAAGAAGGTGCTCTCTTGGTTTAAGGTAGGAGAGGTGAGTGTTTCAAAGGAAGGGAAAAAATCACAACAAACCACCACCATATTGCTAGGAGTTTGTCTTCCTCTCAGCACGTGTTTAGGCTCATCTTGGGTCAGATTTATCCCTGACTATTTTGCACTTTTGATGCCGTTGGAAATGGCTTCCATTTGTTGGCCACTGTCTTGTACAGAGTGCCATGCTCTATGTAGAAACAGAACTAATTTTGTATATTGGTCTTATATTCAGCAACACTGCTAGACACCCTTGTTAGTGCTGGTAGCTTTTTTTTTTTTTTTTTTTTTTTTTTTTTTTTTTTGTAGAATCGTAGGGTTTTTCACAAAGATCATCATGGTCTCTGTGAATAAATGGGGTTCAACTTCTTCCTCTCCAATCTGGATGCCCTTCATATCTTTTTCTTGCCTTCTTCTCTCTGGCCAGAACTTCTAGTCCAACACTGAGTAGAAATCATCCCCAGTACGGCCAGTGAGAGCCTGTCTAAATTGGCCTTTGTGTCCTTCTGACAGCTGGAGTCATTCTTTGTTTTAACCGCTGTCGTCCTTGGAACGTTTTCTCGTTCTTGGCACAGACCACCGGCCCTAGAATCAGACGCTTCTCCAGAAGCCTGGTTTCTTTTCATGGAAAATAAAATTTAGAAGTCATGATTTGAGTAGGTAGGTGATCTCACCGCCACTAGTCAGCGTCCCCAGACTCTCTCACTATCATCTACGCCACACACACACACACACGCACACACACACCACACCACACACATCTCACGCCAACCCCACTCAACACAGCTCACCGCTGAGTGGGTTCCTCTCCGCGTCCTCCCCTTCCATATTTCCAGGTCCTTTTTCCAGCAATGAGAAGGCTACTCCCGTTCTCCCCGACGCACTTAGTAACTTGCTCAGTCCCCGGATGGAACCTCCGCTGCATTTGTCCGCCCGCGAGTGGACGCTCCTCACCACGCCTGAGCCCAGACACCCCCACACTGGGCTGCCCTGGTCCCTGTTGGGCCAACCCCACCCAGGCCAGCCCCAAAATATTTGGGGCTCTGACTCTGTGCCAGGCTGTCCTCGGTGGGGACTCTTGTCATCAGGCCCAGGCCTGTCACCTGTGAGGTAATGACGTCACCCAGGGATGGCCTCTGAGTCCCGGCCTCCTCACCCCACATTAGGCCAGCCCCCGCCTCCCATGCTGGCTGCAGGTTTGAGTTGTTCCGGAAGGAAAGCAAGGAGTCGGGTTACATTCCTCCATCTTTGACTCTGGTCTGGACGTGCCTTTGCCCCTGACATTCCTGCCCAGGGACACCAACAACAACCCTCTGGGGAGGACACTGACCACCCCCGTGTCCAGACGAGGACTCGGGTAGACGGATTCCCTGCCCAGAGTCACACAGCTGTGACGGTTGCTCTTTCTCCAAACCCACCATCCGGAACCACAAAGCCACGATCCACCCCACATGGTGAGCCCAAAGAGTAACATGATCTAACGACCTCTAATTAAGCTCCAATAACGGTGGTCTTCACCTGTTCAGTGGTCTTCACCTCCACGTCAGAGGGAGAGGGAGAAGCAGACTCACCACAGAGCAGGAGCCCGATGCAGGGCTGCATCCCAGGACCCCAGGACCAGGACCTGTGCCAGCGGCAGATGCTTCATCAACCGAGTTGTACTGCTTCAGCAGTGATGTTGATGTTTGAACGCTACAAAAGATCAAAATCAAATAACTTTTCGGTCCTGATTAAGGCCTCGTTGATTTAGGTTTGGTTGTTCTTGTTCTAGGAAAAGACCAGTGACGGGCTGGAGCAGGAAGTGTTTCCTCTGGGGGCGCGACACCGCCTCCGACTGAGCCAGGGAAGCAGCATCACGTCCTCGGACTCGGAGGAGCTGCTCGTGAGCACAGAGGAGCCCCGCCTGCAGGAGCCAGGTACCGCACCGGGGGCGGTCCTGCCCACGGGATGAGCCTCTTCCTTCCCCGTCATCGTCTGCTACCTCGTTTCCCATTCGGCTGCGAGCTGAAAGATACAACTGTCGTTAACAGATAGGGATCATGTTTACGGAGCATTTGTTCTGTCTCCTCTCGCTTAACCCTTACAGTAGCCCAATGAGGGAGGAACCGTTCTCCTATTTTACAAAGACCCTAAGAGTCGTTTAGTGACCTACCCAAGTACACAGCAGAACCAGACCTTGACTGAGAGAACCGATGGCATCCCAGACCACAGCCCCCTACGCCATCCCTTCCCGCCTCCCGGTCTCACAGAGGGGCTCAGCATCAACACCCCTAAGCCTGTGTGTTTGCTGAGTCTCCAAGGTCTCACGGCACACCCCATCCCATATCCCCGTGTTGTGAACGTGGGAAAATAGACCAGGATGTTTCTTATTCCTCATGATACAAGAGCATGGATGGTCCAACCAATAAAGCTTCCCACCACTCACAGGGACGTGAGGACAGTGCACACCCGAACGAGTTAAAAACAGAACAGGATCGGGGCGCCCGGGTCGCTCAGTTAGTTAAGCGACTGCCTTCAGCTCAGGTCATGATCCTGAAGTCCTCAGATCGAGTCCCACATCGGGCTCCCTGCTCCAAGGGAGTCTGTTTCTCCCCTCTCTCATGCTCTCTCTCCCTCAGGTAAATAAATAAAATCTTTAGTTAAAAAATAAATAAATAAAATAGAACAGGATCTCTCCAGCTCCCGCGGATCGGAAAGCTGGAACTAGAGCCTTACTGATACTTCTTTTCAATCTCATCAACTGTTTCCCATTAAAGAAATAAAATCAGTGTAGCCCATCAGTAAGAAGCCACCTTCCTCTTCACTATTTGTGTCTAAAAAGTATCTACAAAACAGATTTCCTTCTTGGAATATAGTAAAGGCCATATGCATCACCTTTGAAATGCAACCCTTTCTATGGAACATGTTAAACCAACGACTAGAAGATTCAGAATGGAAGACGCTGTAAGCCCTGAGCCCTAACCCATGTGATGTCTTGTCTTTTTCTTTTCTGTGGTGTTGCCTGAGGTTGGAAACCGGCGTCCCCGGACAGCACCAGCAGAGTGGCCTCATTAGCCACTGCATTAACGCCTCAGTAGTGCTCGCTGTGCCCCCAGGTGTCCCCCCAGAGGCGCCCAGTGCACAGCCCCAGAGAGGGGCCGTCCCCGCCTTCCTGGACCGGATCCAGCGGCTGAGCACCGGCGAAGAGGGGACCCTGGAGAGAACAGAGTCGGAGGGCAGTGACGAGGCAGAGGAAGACGGACAGCAGCTGGTGGTTCTGGACCCCGACCACGTAAGCACGTGCTCCCCACCCTGCTCGTGCCCTGACATGGAGCGCGACCAGAGATGCCCCCCAACCCGCTGTCCCCGCGCCCCAAGCCCAGCCCCCTGCCCCGCGCCGCCCTCACCCACTGGGCAAAACCGCTCTGTGAACTGCCTCCTCCTTTCCATTCATTCGCCCAGAATCAGCAGTCCTCGGCGTTGGCACTGCTGACATGGGGACCTGGTCACTCTCTGGGGTCGGGCTGTCCTGCGCAGGACCCCTGGCTCCACCCACCAGATGCCAGGAGCGCCCCTGCACCTTAGCCGTGAGGTCAAATATGTCTGCAGACATCCGGGAGGCTGGGTGGGGGGCGCAGTCACCCCTATTCCAAGCCCCTGCTTGGGGCGCACCCCCCAGCTTGTGAGGTCTCGTGCCCCCCCCCCCCCCCCCCAGCTCCGGAAAGCCGGGAAGGCAAATCCTGATGGGCTGAGCCCTTTTGGAAAGCCCGGTGCTCCCGGTGGGAACGATGGGCCGTTGCTCGGAGCTCCGACCGTGCTCGCCTCACCCTCTCACCCGGGGAGCAACCAGGACCACCGCCGCCGCTCACTCTGCCATGCCAAAACGTGCACTCAGGCCTTCAGCACCTGGCACGGGACCTCGGGGCCCTTAGTCTAGAGCTGCCGGCGCGGGCAGAAGTGGGGCGCCCCCAGTCCAGAACTCCTCTGCACCCCCGGGAGAGCTCTGGCGGCTTAGGCCTGGGCGGGCGGGTCACCAGGCTCGCTTCTCTGCCGTTCCAGCCCCTGATGGTGAGGTTCCAGGCCGCGCTGAAGAACCATCTCAACCGCCAGATAGAGAGTCTGAAGCTGGAGCTCCAGGAGCTGGTGCGTAGCGCCCCTCCGGCCTCCCGCGCGGCTGTGCGCCTCCCTCCTGTGACCCGGTTCTCTCCCCGCCGCAGAGCGTGGCCACCAAGCAAAGCCGAATGCAGCGGCAAGAGCTGGGCATGGAGCTCTACGGGGTCCAGCAGCACCTGGCCCGGCTGCAGATGCAGCTGGAGAGGAGCCACGACCTGCACTCGACGGCGGCCTGCGCCCGGCGGCGGAGGGAGGAGGAGCTGCGGAGCGCGCGCCTGCTCTACGCCAGGACCTGCGAGGCCGCTGACAACGAGCGCAAAAAGCGTAAGGCTGGGGGTCCCGCGCAGACCCGCGTCCCCGGGTGCCCTCTCCAGCTGCCCGGATCACGCCCCCCCGGGGAGCTCATCCCCGAAAGGCATCCCTGCGTGTCGCCTCGGAGCATCCAGCAAACACGGCGTGGTCCCCTCCTCTCACCTCGGTGAGCTCCCAGCCCTTCAGGGAGAGGCGGCAGAGACGTCTCGAAAGGCACCTGATGGGCCAAGCAGCTCGGAAAGCGGACGGAGACAAAAGGGGCAGAGGCTGGCAGGCGGCGGGGCGTGGGCAGGGTTTAAATAAGTGGAACACAGGAGTGAGGCCAACCCCAAGCACAGCGTCTTACCCAAGCCAGCCCGTGGCCCAGGGGATGGCGGCAGCCCGGTGGCAGCGGTGGTCCGCTGTGTGGCCGGTGCCGGCAAGACCTGGAGGCTTGGGACCAGATGAGGCAATAGGGCTCTTCCTCATCAAACACCCCCACCCCTGCACGGGCCGGGCTCTCGGCCCCGTGAACCCCCATTTTGCTCACTTTGCTGTGAATATTTCAGTCTATGGGGCTTTTTGCTCCAAGTTGGTTTATCCGCTGCGTGTGGTTACCACAAAGGGGAAAACGACCTACACAGATCCGGGAGAAAACAGGACCACACGGACACCCCACGTGTGGCTGCAAAGAGGCATTTCGGACCCCGAGCAATGCAGAACTTTTTGGATTAACCGAGTCGGGCTGAGAGCTTCTTTATCAAGCACCCTCCCTCATGGGTACCAAATCAACAAAAAATACTGAGAAAAAAAGAACCCGACATTGGTGCAAAAGCAATAAAGAATCGCAGGCTCTGGCAGGAACAGAATTTAGACCAGCCTAAAGAGGACACGGCCCCCCACGTGGTCCACGTCAGCGCCCCTCCGTGGAGCCAGGCTTCTGGAGAGAGGCAGACATCTTCTTGCACTTTGTGTCCTTTCTGGAGGCCACCAGGGCACGGAAACAGATGCTGTCAACCAAACAAGATTCCAGAAACATCCCCTGCTCTCCCTTCCAAGTGCTAGGGACGTCGGTGCTGCCGCCACCTGGAAACATGGGGTTTTCCACGGGAGAACATCCACGACCGCACACCTCCCCTGCGAGGGAGTCCCTGAAACTTCCCGTCAAAACCTGAGTGCTCGGCAGCACCCCAGGTTCCAGGGGATGGGGCTGGACAGACAGAGTGGATGCGTCCACAGGCACAGGCCTGACACCGAAAAATGAGCGAGCGTGAGATTGTAGAGAACGTCGCAGCAGTAAAACGAGAGCGGACCGTTAGGAAAAAGGATGCCTGCAATTAAATAAAATACCCCTCCTCCAGAACCAACGAAGGCCACTAAACAGACAGAGGGATACTGCAGAAAACTGAACTTAAAAACCAAAAGGCCAGTTTGAGGAATTCTTCCCCGAATTCAGAGTGAAAACCCCAAGTGGCGGACGTTTTGAGAAGATGATACAGGACGTGGGTGTGAGGTCTGGGACCGCGGACACCCATCAGACGAGGTCCCAGGAGGTCAAGGGCACTCACGGGCGACCTCAGAGGAGAACATCCGCGCCAGCTCAGCAAAGGTGAGCCCTGGGATAGATACGCCCCCAGGGGCCCGACAGCTGGAAACCAGAATGAACACGCCTAGACACAGCTGCTGAGATTTTCAAACTCCAAAGCTAAAGGAAAAAATGCTATTGGCGTCCAGGCCGGACACAATCGTACTGCGGCAGGCAGAGAGCAACCCGCTGGCCCCGGCAGGAGCCCAGGGCGACTCAGTCACCAGGCCACACAGCTAGGCCCGCACCCTCTGTCCCCTGTGGAGCTGTCCTGCCAAGGGCCAGGATCTTGTGTTTCTTTCCTTGGTTTTGTTTTTATTTTTTGAAACCTTTCAGATTATTCTAATGTGCATCCGGGGCCGAGAATCACAGGTACAAACATACACGACAGGGTTGGTGGCACTGCTTGTATGAAGCCCTGCACTGCTTGTAACCCTCATTAACAAGACGGAAGATCAAACATCCCCCTCCAGAGGCTGAAAAGGAGCAAAGAAACCAAACGAAGCAGGAGGAGGGAGTTAACTAAGTAAAACAGCTGAAACTTGTGCAAAATAATGGAAGTAAGTTGGCCTGATAGATAAAAAATACTCCGTTTTTGAAATGACCAAGACGCCGATCAACTTGGGCAAACCGGGCGAGGAACAGACAGGCTGTCCGTCAAGGAGCAGCCCAGGGAGTGAAGACGATTCAGAGGGACTGTCGCTCTTCATTTCAAGACGGCCACTCTGGGGACTGGGTTCCTCATTGAAGAAACTGAAAACATCGTCAGACTTCGATTTCCCCAAAGCCACCGGCTTGTTGGTTACGGACGCGTCCCCCCTGCTACCCGAGACAAGAACAGACGCCCCCACGCTGCCCAACCCTCCAGGGCAGGGGGCGGGGGGCGGGAATCTGGGAAACTTCCCAGGCACGGGTTACAATGCTGAGTGCGGCCCTGGCTGTGGACGCCTCCAACACAGACGCGGCGGAGCCGTCCGACCCGCGAGGCAAGAAAATCCAAAATGAAATAGCAAACGGAGTTCGGCCCCATGTATTGAAAAAGAAGCACCTGGTTCTCAAGGAGGGTTTTCCTGTGGGATTCGGGGGTCATTTGAAACTAGGAAAGCCGCTAATTTAATGCATTTGATTAGTAAGTTATAGGAGCGGGGAAAACAGAGGATTTTCCAGGTGTAGGCTAACACGCGCCGTCGGTCCCGAACTAGAGTAGAAGGAAAGTTCCTTAGAGTGTTTCCGGAAATGAGCCCGAAAGCTGTCCTGGGAGGGAACCACCGGGAAGGGCCAGGCTAGGATCCGGAGGGAGAGGGGGAAGCTGCCAGCAGCCCGTGGGTCCAACCTCGCAGTCTCCAGCAGGCAAAGTAAATGAGGTGAGTATTTGGGACATGAAATTCTCATGCTCTACCTATCACGTGACCATTTACCTAGAAGATCCAAGATTACCAATTTAAAAAAAAAAAACAGTACTAGAAACAGTAAAGAAGGTAAAGTAGCTGAATGCCAGATCCAGCATTTTCTCCTATCCCAGTGATACCCAGTTAAGAACTAAACTGTTTTGTTTTTTTTTTTAAAACCCTCATTCATCAGGGTCATAACGACCATAAAATACTTAGGATAGATCTAACAAGAAGTGAGTGAGCCTTTCCAGAGAAGAACAGCCCAATTTTGCTAAAGGACATAAAACAGATTTAAATAAATAAATCTCCCATGTCAGTAGCAGGGAAGCCCCACGACACAGTCCCAGTCCGCACACCGTGAAGTGCCGTTCCCGCTAAAGCCCACGGCGGGGTATTTTGGGTGACCTTAGACTTATTGAACATAGTCATTAACTTACTCATTTTCAAGAAGAATCATCCCAAAGTCGAGAGCTCTGGGGTGGGCAGTCTCCCGCCTCCCCCTCCCCCCAGGTCCCGGGACCCTCAACCGAGCGCCCAGGCGATTGGTTCTCGTGCTTTCCTTTAAAGACGTTTTTGCGTCGTGTGCGAGAGGATTCCTGAGCAATACGTAAAATGCTCCCCAGCCTCCACAAATTGGTCCGAAAGTGTACTTGGGGGATTAAACGCACAAGGCTCCCCGAGAAAAAGTTGAAAAGGAGAGTTACCTGCAGGGAACGTGTCCTATCAGGTGTCCTATCAGGTGTCCTATCGGGTGTCAGGCCGCCAGAATGGCACCAAGGGGACAGAGCCGCCGGGGAGGAAGGTGGAGAGCAGAGGCTGCTGCGAAACTCGCGTGGGAATCCGGCCACGTCGGCAGGTTCGGTGAACGCACAGACGGTGTCTTTAAGCCACTGCGTGTCTTCTTGACCGTTTGGTCATCTGAAAACGCATACTTAGACCCTATTTCACACCATACAAAAAGCAAGGTCAGTCGCAGGACATGTTTCAGGAAGTCACGGGAGCATCGGAAGAACACGTAAGGTCGCCGGTGGGGCTGCTCTTGCTAATGTTTCGGGCTGGGCAGGTCTCCGGAAGCGTGACGTGACGGACGAGGCCAGAGAGGGGACTTGGACAGTTTTGCTTATGCAGAAACGTAAAACTTGTAAGAAGCATGACGAAGTTAAAGGACAAACAGGAGCTGGGAGCGAACCCCGTCTTCGCATCTGTGACAACCTCCAGGTGTTCCGGGTTACTCTTCCGTTGCCCGGAAACGAATTCCCACAGACGTCGGGGCCCCGCACAAGCTTGGGCCCCGACAAGCTGGGCTTGTTGCTGGACGGAAATCCACCATCTGGCTCTGAGTGGGGAGCGGACAGTGCTGTGCTGGTGAGGCCTGGCCCCCAGGACAGCTCTGGCACTCCTGGCCTGCACCACCACGAGGCCCTTTCAGTCCCGGGGCCGGGCAAGGGGCTCTGGTGGAGCTCAGCGCCCCCTTGGGCGGGTGTCCTCCCAGGATGCAGGACTACCTAGATGCCCAACATCTACGCAGTAAGAAATGTGCCGGAGTAACAGGAGGCCTCATGGCCTGCCTGGGTCTTAGCAGATCCTCAGACACGGGGAGGGCCTCTAAGACACGGGGGGCGCTGGAATGGTCGCTGACGATGGCTGGATGGGGGTTACCTATGCTTGCGTCTTTCCGACCAGACTGCGAGGCTGTGATGGCGAAGTCGGGGTCTCCGCGGTCTGGAAGCCGCAGGTTCCCAGGCAGGGAGGCTTCTGGAGCCCTGGGCACCGAAACGACTGAGCGCCGCCCCTCCCCCCACAGTGGCGGCTCTGCAGACAGAGCTGGACGGCCTGGCCCTGCACCTGTTCTACATGCAGAACATAGAGCAGGACGTGCGCGACGACATCCGCGTGATGCAGCAGGTGGTGAAGAAGTCGGAGGTGCAGCGGACGCGGGCGGAGGTGGAGAAGAAGCAGCAGGTGCTCTGCAACCTCCGCGCGGTGGCCATGTCCCCCACACTGCCCCCCCCCCCCCCCCCCCCCCCCCCCCCCTTTCCCAGGGGCCCCCCCCCCCCCCCGGCCTCTGGCGGGCGAGGGGCTCGAGGGCTGGGTGGGGCGTCCGGTGCGGCACGCAGGAACCGGTCCCCTTCGCAGGACCTGCACGTGGACCAGCTCACCAGCAGAGCACACCGGCTGGAGGAGCAGATCGCGCTGCTGGAGGCTCAGAGCTGCGCCCAGGCCGAGGACACACGGGTGCTCCGGAAGGCCGTGAGCGAGGTAGGAGCTGCCCCGCACCCCCCAAGGCCAGGGGATCGCCGGGCCCCACGCCCCACTCAGCCCATGGGCTCCCCGCATGTCTCCCGAAGCGGTCCAGCGTCCGGCTGCCCCACGGGGGGACGCGGAGGTTCCTCTTCTGCACAGCAGCTGGCAGCCCAGGAGGCCAGACACCTGGGTCTGCTTGTCGGCCAGATCCTCCCAGGAGAGGCCCCTGGTGTCCCAGGGAGGCTGAGCTGGGCTGCGGGCGCATGGCCAGAGGGGCCCTCAGGGCAGCTGAGGCCAACAGCGGCCGTGTCTTCCTATTTTGTTGGTCTGTGAGTCACCACCTGCGCGCTCATGTGCGGGAACGTGGAGGACACAAGCCGCTTTGATGGGGAGAAGAGAACACTTGCAGAAATGGACAGGCCCACGTGGGCCCACATGGGAAAGCGCCCGGGGCCCTCCAACCTGGGGATCTAGAAGAAAAGAGGCCATTTTTATTTTTTTTAATTTTTTAGAAGATTTTATTTATTTATTTGACAGAGAGAGACAGTGAGAGCGCGCAAGCAGGGAGGGGGAGAGGGAGCTCCATCCCAGGACGCTGGGATCATGACCTGAGCTGCAGGCAGACGCTTAACGACTGAGCCCCCCAGGCGCCCCAGGAGGCAGTTTCTAGTTAGTGAAGAGATTCTGAGGTGTTGTTTTTTTTTTTTTTAAGATTTTTATTTATTTATTTGACAGACAGAGATCACGAGTAGGCAGAGAGGCAGGCAGAGAGAGAGAGGAGGAAGCAGGCTCCCTGCCGAGAAGAGAGCCTGATGTGGGACTCGATCCCAGGACCCTGAGATCATGACCTGAGCCAAAGGCAGAGGCCTAAACCACTGAGCCACCCAGGCGCCCCGAGATTCTGAGGTTTGACGCGAAGCGTACATTTGGAGGACTGGGCAGGAGCTGTCAGGAAAAGGGAAGCTCGGGGGGGGGGGTTGCCGGGAACAGAGGGGTGTCCTGAGATGTGGGGCTTGTGCTGGGACCAGAAGAGTCCCAGAATCCCTGGGCTGGTAGGTCATCCTCAGGGTACCCCACTAAATGTCACCCATTCTGAAGCCTGGAGTCCCGGACGGACGGGCTGTGGAGCCCACGAGCAGAGCCTCGGAGGGAGCAAATGCTGCAGGAAACTGGAGTGCACTGTAAATCAGTGGAGAACACAGGAATCTTGCCCAACGGAGGAGGGACCTTTGGTTCATCATTTGGGGCAAAATTAAATCTTTTCCTCCTACCAGACACGAAAATGAATTCCAGATAGGATTAAGATTGTAAATGGAGAGGGGCACCTGGGTGGCTCAGTAGGTTAAAGCCTCTGCCTTCGGCTCAGGTCATGATCTCAGGGTCCTGGGATCGAGCCCCACATCAGGCTCTCTGCTCAGCGGGGAGCCTGCTTCCTCCTCGCTCTCTGCCTGCCTCTCTGCCTGCTTGTGATCTCTCTGTCAAATAAATAACATCTTAAAAAAAAAAAAAAAAAGAATGTAAATGGGGAACGTGTACTGGAAGAAAATACGAGAAAAAATATTCTTTAAATCCGGAGTTGCAGGGCCTTTGGAAGCCCAGCACGGAGAAGAGACCCTCTTAAAGGAACCCATGGGGAGGGTGAGGCAGGCCCACCATGGCGTCGGGGGACCGAGGGCGCCACCAGCAGAGTGAAAGACGGGACACCCACCAGGAAAGACAGGCTTTCACCTACGAGTGACTTTGGTGGTGGGAACAGATCACGCAAGTCAGTAGGAAATAACCCCGTGCCCTGTGCCGCTAAGGGACGGTCGTGGGCATAGGCCCGGGCTGGGTCTCTCGGTGCCTTCTGCCCCTCGCAGCTGGGTGTGTCTCCGCCAGGCAGGGCGGCCCCGCGTCCCATTCACTTTGCCTTCCCGTACTCAGAACACCGCGCAGCCCACAGCAGGTGCACCACAGACACCGTGAACGAACAGGGTGAGGAGCCCCTGATAGAAGGGAACCAGCGTAGAGGGGACTGGCCCCCCCCAGGCCGGTCGGAAAAACACATGGGCTCCCGTACACCCACCCCACCCCGAAGACTCCCCTGCCTCCTTCCGAAATATCGCCTGGGCCTCATTCCAAGGAAACTACTGAAGCAGCATGCAAGCAAAAATGTTGTTTATTAAAAACTCCACAAGCAAAATGAATAGTGATTCACTGGGGACACTGTTGGGTTCAATAACAAAGTCCCAAGGGCAGGGCATTAGCCACAAAAGTCAGGATATATCCCAACAATCAAATAGACCCTTGCTGACATAGAAACCTGGGTACAACATGTTAATTTTTAATTCCAGGCTATAAAATAACATAGAGATATGAGTACACACACCATGTACACGCGTGCCCAGGCACGCGTGCACACACACACACACACACACCAGGGCCTGGCGGAAGCTCCCACGGAGCTGCCAGGTCATTCTCGACAGCTCAGGTTCCTACGGGAAGGGGTGTCAGGCACCAAGGCTGTACCCACCTCTTGTGACGGAAACTCCAGTCTGTGGACGGTGCTCCCTGCGAGAATCAGCGACACCTCCCATCCCCGGCGTCTGGGGTCTGGGTGTGACGGATGCCCCTCCCTGCTGGCTCCCTCATCTCCTCCTCCTGGACCCCTGACACTGAGGGCCTTGGGGCCCGGAGTCAGGGCTCGGCTGGGTGTTTCGATGTATTATTTTTACAGCTGTATTATTTTCACACTTACCCTTTTGCTAGTGCGGGGTCAGAAAAGCAAGGGTGACACAGGGGAAGGAGATGTTCCAGGACGTTTGGGGCTTTTCAAACATCCTCCTGGGGCCTTGAGCATCGTGAGGTTGGACCAATGTCCCCGTAACCCCAACTCTCCCCCACAGGCCTGCACGGAGATCGACGCCATCAACGTGGAGAAAAGGCGCATCCTGCAGCAGTGGGCAGCCTGCCTGGTGGGCATGAAGCACCGCGACGAGGCCCACAGGACCATCCAGGAGGCGCTCAGGTATGGGCACACCCGGGACGGCCTCTGGCCGCCCTTCAGGGGCACCACGGTGGGGGGCCGGGAGCTCAGGGAGACAGATGGACGTGCACCCCACCTGCCCAGGTGCGCCCACGGCGCCCTTCCTGCTGGGTCTGCTGGGACAGAGGGGTGCACCTGCAGCCCCACAGCCCCGGCTTCCGCGCTGAAAGCTCCCTATTGTTCACCAAGATTCAGCATTTCAGACTTTCCGTGGTACCCGGACAGCAAAGCTTCCGTTCTCAGGCTTCCTGGGAAGATTAGGACCAACAGTGGGAGAAGGAGAAAGGGGTGTTTATCTCTGGGAGAGAAGGTCTCCCCCCGCTTTGCTCTTCATCACCTGTGTGCGGAAACCATCCCGGGTCCTGTCTTAATCTCCCTGCGGGGTGGGGGGGGAGGCAGAGGGCCCTCCTGCAGTCCCCAGGTGATGGGGACCCCGGCGCGGGGCGGTGGGCAGGAAGGAGTGAGGAGCCGCTCTCGGCAGCTCTGCATCTCCGGGGCTTGGACAGCAGGAGACTTTTCTCCTTTTCGGTCCTGCGATTAAGAAGAAAGCGAAACAAAACAACCACCCTCCCCCCCAACAAGACACACACACACACACGCACACGCACACGGAAGTAGCACGCTGCGTACACACTGCTGAACGCCTTGCTTTTCTCATTCGCCGACCTGCCCCCGAGACCTTTCCTGATCTCCGCATGATCATTCCTTCCTTTCCCCGCACGGAGCGGAGCGTGTGCCCAGCGGCAGCTTGCGGGGGGCTTCCCACCAGGCAGGGCGGGTCCTCGCACTTCTCCGCTGTAGGGTCTCACCCACGTCCCTGCTATTACAGTGTGTTACAGTGTGTCGAGCCCGGAGTTCTGGGGGACATCCGTGCAGAGATCTGCCAGGTGGTTCCCCAGAAGGCCACACCCCACAGGGGGTCCCAGAGCCCTGCAAGAACTTGGCCATTTGGAAGGCGCCCATCGGACTAACGGGAGGAAAAAAAAATGTTTTGAACACTTATTTTATTTTTACTCTCTCTCTCTCTCTTTTTTTTTTTTTCTTAAGATTTCATTTACTTATTTGACAGATCACAAGTAGGCAGAGAGGCAGGCAGAGAGAGGGGGAAGCAGGCTTCCCGCTGAGCAGAGAGCCCAATGTGGGGCTCGATCCCACGACCCTGGGATCATGACATGAGCCGAAAGCAGGGGCTTTAACCCACTGAGCCACCCAGGAAGTCAAGGGTTTTGAGCACACAAGTGGCATTCCCGGCGTAGGACCTTCGGCTCAGATCATGGTCTCAGGGTCCTGGGATCGAGCCCCCGGGTCGGGCTCTCTGCTCAGCAGGGAGCCTGCTTCCCCCCTCTCTCTGCCTGCTTGTGATCTCTGTCTCTCTCTGTCAAATAAATAAATCTTTTTAAAAAAGACTTTATTTATTTACCTGACAGAGCACAAGAGGGGGAGCAGCAGAGGCAGAGGGAGAAGCAGGCTCCCAGCTGAACAAGGAGCCTGATTCCCCATAATCAAGGACGTTCTTAAAGTACCTTTTTAATTTTTATTTCATTCATTTTTTTAACTATCATCATTTTTTTTTTTTTTTTTTTTTTTTTTAGTGGGCTCCATGCCCAGGGTAGAGCCCAGGGTAAGCTTGTTTTTCAAGATGGCGGCCAGAACATCCAAGGTCTCCATGGGGTGGCTTCCATGTCTAGGCAAAAATAAGACCTTTTCCAGAAACTCCTTCTAATCTCTCTCGAGCCTAATCCCATCAAGTTTCATCCCCACCATTCCACAGGAACCATGTTAATACATTGACTGAATTGAGTGACCGATTCTGTCTTCATGTGACTGGACTTATCAGCATGTGATACTGCTTTTTTTGGTCTTTTTTAAGCAGGCTCCACGGTCAAAGTAGAGCCCAGCTCGGGGCTTGAACTCACAACCTGAGCTAAGATCAAGAGTTAGATGCTTAACTGACTGAGCCACCCAGGTGCCCCCCCTAAAGTGTGTTTTTTAAAAGTAATCTTTATCAAGGATAAGTGATCACATTTTAGGAAATTTGAAAAACGGGAAAAAAAGGTTCACAATACCACCGTCTTTTTCCTTCGGGGACAATGACAATTTATTAGCATTTTGGGCGCTCACAGGCATCTCTTGTCCCGCACGTATGTCTTACCACGTGTTCAGACTTCTGTCATGCAATTTGTGACTGTGTCTTTTTAAATTGGATGGCTTATTTTTATTGTCAGATTTTAGACATTTATAAGGCTGCTACTTCCTAAAAAAGAAACTGAGTAGCTTTTTTATTTTAGGTTGGGTTTATTGAGGCTAATTTATGTGCAGATTTCTTATGTACAAAAGTTCTCCTTCGTCCGTGCCCAGCTCTGCGAGCATGGCAGATGGGCAGAGGCAAGTCCCCCCCTCCCCCCGGGGCCGCAAGATGACGGGCCGCTTCCTTCATCCCCAAGTCCGACAATGTCCCCACCTCCAGCCCGCGCCGAGCCCTGATCTGCTCTCTGTCCCGCCCGCCCCGTCATCCCCGGGAGGTCCCGGGGATGGAGTCACGCAGCACGCGGCCGTCCTCGCCCGGCTTCTGAGCGTCATCCCCACGTGGGACGTGAGACGGTGCCAGCGCGGCCGTGTGTCTCTTGTTATTGCCAAAGAGACCTTCGCCGCGTTCACCGGGTCACCAGCTGACGGGCTTCCCCATTGTTTCCGGTCCGGGGTGTCATGGGCAGAGCTCCTGGGACAGCATGTACGCGTCTGGGTGTCTAGTGCTTCCTCGTCCCCTGGGGGAGCGCCTGGCCTGGGACCGCTGCTGAGCACGCATTCGACGCGGTCACAAACGCCCAGTGTTTTTTCCAATCTCGTTTATTCCATTCTGCGCTCCCTCCAGCAGCGGGCGTGATTCCCAGCGACTCCCCCGTCCTCACCAACACTGGCTGTTGTCAATCATTTTAACTTTAGCCGTTCCATTCAGCCATGAGTCGGGGAGTCGGGGAGTCGTGGTATCACCCGAGGTTTAACTCCACAATTCCCCGATGACTGACGAGGTTGAGCACACTCTCACGTGCTGACCTGCCCCCCGGAGACCTTCTTTTTTATATTGAGGGGCTCATCTCATTGCTGACTCAGAAGAGATCTTCATATATTCTAGATACAGTGCCTCCCTCAGACGTGTGCTCTGAACGTATTTCCCCCCAGCCTGTGGCTTTGTCTTCCCATTCTCACGACAGTGGCTTCGGAAGGACAGGCTTTAAACGTTGATGAAGCCCAGTTAATTAATTTTTTTCATAGCTCATGCTCTTTGTGTCCTCTTGAAGAAATCTTTGCCCGACGCGGGGTCCTGAAGCTCCCTCCTGTGTCTTCTGCTAATTCTTCCCCGTGGGTTCGTTAACATCATCCCCAGTTAACATCTGCTGCGGCGTGAGACCTAAGTTCCGTCCATTTGCCCACAGTCCCAGCACCGCCGCTGAACAGACCGTCCTCTCTCCATTGAAAGACTGTGTCCCCTTCATCAAATATCAATTGACCACGTGTGTTTGTGCGTTGGTTTGTCTGTTTGTGGACTCCTGATTCTGCTCCCTCCACCAAAACCACACGGACCTGATAATGACAACTTTATACAAAGTCTTAAAATCAGATTGGGGGGTCCTTGTTCTTCTTTTGCAAAAGTATTTGGGCAATTTGAGGTCCTGTAGATTTCCATATATAATTTTAGAATGAGTGTGGCAATTTCTGGAAAAAATATACTTACTACGATTGTAATTAGAATTGCGTTGAGGCTAAAGATCTTTTGGGAGAGAACTAACGCCTTAACGATCGTGAGTCTTCTGTAAATATACGTGGCATATTTCCCTGGTAATTTTTTTTAAAGATTTTATTTATTTATTTGACAGAGAGAAAAAGATCACAAGTAGGCAGAGAGGCAGGCAGGGGGAGAGGAGGAAGCAGGCTCCGCACTGAGCAGAGAGCCCGATGCGGGGCTCGATCCCAGAACCCTGAGATGAAGGCAGAGGCTTTAACCCACTGAGCCACCCAGGCGCCCCTGATTTTAAATAAGAACTTTGAATAAGAACTTATTCAAAGGATCAAATACGACCAGTGGAGAAAAGCCCATAGCTACAGGACGTCTCAGAATGTAGGAGAAACAATGTGTCACACGCAAATGAAGATTCTACTACCCAGCACCTGTCTGTTTGCCTTGATGTTAGTTACAGGCATTCGCACAGCCAATGTGCAGACGGAACCGAGAGTCAGGAGTGACACCCACAGTGCTCCTCCCAGCCACGCCACGCATGTGGCCACGGGCCTGGGGCTCAAGGGCTCGGAGTTCCCGTGTCCGTGTGTATGAAATTGGATTAGCACACTCCCTTTCCGGGATCGCTCCCCTAACCGGCGAGGGTGGCCGGATCCGGCCCAGGACAATGCCGGCCCCCTCCGGCCCTTCTCCCTTGCTCTCTACCCATCAAAGTGGGCAGCGGTTCTGTGACTAGGTCAGGAAGCGGGCATCGAGATTGGCTGCTGCTAAGAGCTGGGTCCCCATTCGTCCCTCTCTGCCGGGCGAGCCCCTCCGCACGCGGGCAGAGCCCGGGCCCCGGGCGCTCTGAGGCCCCGGCTTTGCTCTCTCGCTCCCGGCAGCGAATGCCAGCACCAGATCATGTCCATCGACGGGGAGATCGAGGCCTACAAGAAATCCATCATGAAGGAGGAAGAGCAGAACGAGAAGCTGGCGAGCATCCTGAACCGGGAGGAGACGGAGGCCAGCCTGATGCAGAAGCTGACAGCGCAGAGCCTGAGCAAGCAGGAGGCGCTGCAGAGCGAGTTCAACACCTACCGGCTGGCGCTGCAGGACACGGAGGACGCGCTGGGCAAGGCCCAAATGGTACAACCACGTCCCGCCACCCGCACGGTGTGTCCCCGCGGCCGCCCCCGCACAGCCCCGTCCCTGCCCCTTCCTTCCTGTCCAGGAGTACGCAGCCAGCATGGGCGACCTGCAGTCCGTCCAGCAGTCCACCCAGCACGAGCTGGAGCTGAGGAGGAGGATGGACGCCTCCATCGTGGAGAAGCTGCAGGAGCACATGACGTCCAACAAGATGACCAAGTACTTCCGCCAGCTCATCCTGAAGCTGCAGAAGCAGAAGACCAACCTGGTAGGCCATCCGACGCCGCGGCCCTGGGGGCGCCCGGGCTGGCGGATCACGGGCGGGGGACGCGGGCTGAGCGAGGGGCCCTCAGCCAGTCTGCTCACTTGTCACTTAGCTCTAGTTGCACCCACGAAACGACACTCTCACAGGTGCACGCGCACACGCGCACGCACACACGGGACTCGCCCCTCGAGCAGGCGCGCACGTGGACGCACCCGCATGCACCCACCGCAAACAACATCCGACTCCTTTGTCAGTTTTCACGTCTATCCTAGTCCAGTCTCCTGCGTTTCACCGAAATACGCCGCAGAGAGGAAAGTGCATGAGGAAGCGCAGGTCCCCACGGGCTTTCTCCCCGGGCGGAGGCTGTTTTAGTTCACTTTTTGGCCACATCCAACTAACACTGTCCGTGAAATGTTCCTCAAAACCCCACATTTTCCTTTCTGCACGCCACTTCGTCACACAGACGAACGCATCGTGCTTGAAAACCCTCTGCGGAGACACTTGAACGTGTTTCCAGGTTCTAAACGTCGTGAACAACTCAGCTCTGGACGTGCTCGCCAGACGTCTTTGTCCACACTTGTAGGAGAAGCTGCTGTGGCAAAAACCCAGGCTCGCAGGGTGGGGTCGCAGAGCCCCCAGACCTCTGCCCCACCAGGCGAGGCCCCCGCGGCCTGGGGACCTCCTCCAAGAAGAGCTCTCTCTTGCTCTCCCTGGGGTCTCGCTTCACTCCGAGCCGTGGTCGGGGGTCCCTGCGCCCTTCCTTGAATCGTTTCTTTGCCTCCCACGGTGTGACCCCTCCAGCGTCCTCTGCCTCGGTGGGCCCCCTTGCAGAACCCTCGGAGGCCACCGCGGCCTGCACCAGGCCTAGGGCACGGCCCAGCAGACGGCCTGCCCCAGGGCCCCTCAAGTCTCAGGAGGAAGGGAGCCCTTTCGCCCTGCTCTCCAGACTACCAGAAGCTTCCATCCGAGGGGCGGGAGTTGAGGGGACGTGGGCCCCTCCCAGCCTGCGGTTAAGAGCATGAGTCGGGCTCCCATGTGATCCTGGGCTCGGCCTTTACTCTTTCCCTGTGTGAAACACCTGGCCGGTGTTAGAGCACCGGATCTAACCACTGATTACAGTGGCAGCAAAGGTGGGGGGAGCCAGAAACTACGCCCCTGCATGTCAGTGGCTGATGGCCACTGTCCCCGGCATGTCAGCGACTGTTGCCCATTGTTGGCAGGAGGAGGCTTGGCTGAGACAGCTGGCGGGCTCCCCTGTCCTTCCGGGAGGGCGGGGCTGCTGTCTACCTGGCCGGCAGCCCGAGGCACCCCATCTCTCCAGGACACCTGGGAGAAGGGCAGCTTGCCCCTGGTCTGGTCATAGCAAGGAAGTGGGGAGACGGGGCCGGAACCAAGACTGGACTCAGCTGGGTCTCCGTGGGAGGTCCTGTCTGATGCTGGGGGCGTCCCGCTCATCCTTTCTCTGGGAAGTCGGGGCAAGACTACCCCTGGGAGCAAAACTCCAGAGAAGCCAACGAGCACGGTGTGCGTGAAGGCCCCCCACCAGTCCTTCCGGGAGGCTGCGCTCGTAGGCCCCTAGACCCCCAAGCTCCCAGGCCCCCAGGCCCCCCAGCAGCCCCTGCGGGTGGTACACACACTACCAGCAATGTCCAGCGGAGGGCAGTAAAGAGTCTTGATCTCACAAATTTGTCCATTAGGATCACCCCAGAGATTCAAGTCTAGCTCTTTAAAGGGGGCACTTTTTCCAAAATGTTCAAAAAAAAAAAAAAAAAAAAAACCCAAAAAGAAAAAAAACCTGGGATCAGGAGGGGGTCCAGAGGGAGGGCAGGCACTGGTCTGCAAGTTAGTTCAGGAGCAGCCAGGATGGTCTCAGTAAGAGCCAACGGCCCAGGAGCAGAGCTGAGGGCCTGTCGGAGCCCCTTGGGACAGCAAGCATGGAGGGCGAAGAGCAAGGGGAAGCCCCTGTGGAGACCCTATCCTAGATGGTCCTGACAAAAAGACACGTGGCTCAGCCTGAGCTCAGAGGCCTGGAGGACTCAGGAGCGTTACTGTGAGGAGCTGGGTGACCGCGATGCCGGAAGCATCCAGGTGGGCAGGGTCTGGCTCTAAAACCCAGGACTGTTGGGCGTCCTGCCGAGTCACCCACAGGGGCCAGTCAGTGGATGCACGTGAGACAGAGCCAGCCGGGGTCTTGGGGGCAGAGCTGAGATGACCCCGGAGGACAGGGAGCTGGCAGGGGCCAGGGGCCAGGAGAAAGCTGAGAATTTATGTGGACGAGAGCTGAGGGGCCAGATCGTAGGGTCAGGACACAGCCACCGCTCGGGGAAAAGACTCCGTTTACAAAGGAAGCCTGAGCGACTGTGCCTGCCACCCCCCTCCTCTGGTTCTCACAGATACCCTCCCAGTAAACCCTAGGTCACAGGAGGGACCTGGAGGCTCTCCCTGAGAGCCAACAGAAGAGGCAGGGGTTCTCGTCAAGACTCTCAGGACAGTGGGCGGGCCCCGAGAAGCCCTCAGCTACTCAGCTCTGGCTGGGACTCCTGCCCCCACAACCTAGGGCTGGCAAGAGCCCAGAGCCACCCGGGCAGCCGATGACAGCACAGCAAGATACCGTCTTTCTACGACTGTGTCTAGCTTTTCAGCAAAATGTAAGGACACCCTTCTGTACCACCAGATACAAATGAGAAGTCATTGTTGAACTTGCCATAGCAAAGGAATCCGCTTCCTTCACCAAAACATACGAGCTGCCCAGACCAGCCCCTGGGTGCCAGATTCTGTGGGACAGGATGGAAGAGGATGCGGGCGACAACCGTGGCTAGTTTCCTAGGTTACCGGTATAAGGGAGTATTACACAGCCATTAAAAATGACACGAGCATAGAAGTCAAGATTGAGTTCATTAAAAAGCGGCTTATAAACCTCTGTGTAGAGGGTATCCTGCCTTCGGTTCTGGGGGAAGGTGTGGAGGTCCTATATGAAGACTAGAAGGAAGGAGAGGTCGACTGTGTAGCAGATGCTCCGAAATGATAGCCTAGCCAGCTCATTTAGAGCCCCTGCCCCAGCGGGAAAGAATGCTGACATGTTTCCTCATGCTAACACAGGTGACACATCTTTCCAAAATTGACGGCGACATTGCTCAGACCACCCTGAACATCACAAACACCAACTGCAGGCTGGACATGCACCAGAAGACGCTGGCCGAGCTCGACAAGGAAGTGAAGAAGATCAATGACCTCATCACCAACAGCGAGAACGAGATCGCTAGGCGCACAATCCTGATCGAAAGAAAGCAAGGCCTCATCAACTTCTTCAATAAGCAGCTGGAGCAGATGGTTTCTGAGCTGGGGGTAAGACCTCCGGGCCAGGAGAGGCTGCTCCCGGTTGACATTTGCACCTGGCCTTGTCGGGGACGTTCTGAAATGAACTCACACGGAACAGAGCCATTCCTCTCCCGCACCTTTTATGAGTGACACGGTGAGGGGGGACCCCCCCAAGTCGGGGGCTGCCTGCGAACCTTCTCCTGCCAAGGTCCAGACAGTAACTATTTCAGGCCAGACGCTGTCTGCTGAAGGTCCTCACCCCTGCTGTCACAGCCAGAAAGGCAGGTGGTAAGGGAATGGCTGTGTGTCTTTTGGGTGGGCTCTGAAACGGGACCCTGGAACTTTCACCAGGAACCAAATCTTCTTTTTTGTCAAGCAAAGACAGCAGGTGGGATCTGACCGCTGCTCTAAGTGAGGGCATCTGATGAGTTTGAGGCCTGAAGTCCTTGTAAGTCATCCACGTGTCCCTAACGTGGGGGCCCCGCCATGGGCTTCAAGCTCAGGAGGAAGATGGCCAGCTGGGCGTGGTCTTAGGTAGATCCCGAGCACCAGAAAGCTTCTCTAAGCCGCGGCCCAATGGACAATGAGGGAGTAAAGACTCTGGCCCTTGATGGTCTGTCCCTAAAAGAAAACTTATAAAGCCCCTTTGAGTAATGGAGGCCATGCTAAGGTCCTGCCCTTGGCCCCACAAGGCTGTGGCATGATGGGGAGGGGGCCACAGGCCTCCTGAGACCTGTGTGTCTCCCACAGCGGGTCAGGGGCAGACTTGGGACCCTCAGTGCCCTCAAGGAAATGTCCCCCAGTCCTCCTACAGATGCATGATCCCAGGCGGGGTCCCAGGCCTCCTCAGCCCACCCGGAAAGCAGACCTTTGAAAACAAGGAAGCTCGCTTTGCTTTTTTGGTGACTCTCACTTTTAGGGGGAAGAAGTGGGGCCTCTGGAGCTTGAAATCAAAAGGCTGAGCAAGCTGATCGACGAGAACAACACCAGCGTGACCCAGGCCCAGGTGACCTGGCTCCGCCTGCAGCAGGAGATGGTGAAGGTCACTCAGGAGCGGGAGGAGCAGCTGGCGTCCCTGGACATGTTCAAGAAGGAGATGCACATCCTGGAGCAGAAGAAGCTGCGGATAGAAAGTAAGTGCCGGGCGGTGCAGGGGCCCCGCGGGCTGGCTGCCCTGCTCGGGGACACAGGACACCTCGCGTCCCAAACTGAGGGTCATGGGACGAGAAGCCTTCTTCCTCTCCAGCTGAACCTAGAAAACGGTCCCACCAGAGGCTCCCCAGCCCCTGTCTTGTCCCAAACAGTGTAAAAACCAGGGGTCTCTAATGGCCAGGGTGCCTGGAAGTGGGAGATGAGCACCCTTCCTGGCCACCCCCACCCCCCTAAGGCCCCCACGGAGGCATCCTGGTCCCACCCGTGTCTGCGATCAGAGATCCATGCAGGTCAGCCCGGCCATGCGGCCCCACAGGAAATGCTCCCTGGTGTTCCGGGCCCCACTCCACCTGGACCCCTCACGCCGGAGGCCCTGCTGCCCTCCTGGCCTGCCCATTAGGGTGGTTGTTTTCTGGCCCCTGCCCCTAAGCTGGGCGGCGCCTCGGAGGGGGCAAGGCCCACCTTTCTTGGAGACGCCGTGAGCGCCAGTCACCTCCCCACAGGCTGTTCTCAGGGCAGGGGGCTTGCCCGCCACCATCCCGTCCCGCACCTGCTGGCTGTCCACACAGCGGTCCTTTCCGGTGTCTGGGAGGGCCAGGCTTTGGGAACGGAGCGGCCAGAGAGAGGTCGCTTCCCTGTGGCCCGCAGGGCCCTGACTGGGGTGGGGGCTACTCTGGGAGCGCGACTCCCCCTGCGTCCACTCCGCCGCAGACAAGATCGACCAGGAGAAGAAGGAGCAGAAGGAGATCGAGCGCCGCATGAAGGACCTGGACAACGACCTGAAGAAGCTCAGCGCGCTGATGAGCAAGAACCGGAGCAGCTCCGAGGGGCTGCAGCAGGACAACCTGGTGACCGAGAAGGAGTTCGTGCGCGCGCTCAAGGTGCGGCGCGCGCTCGCGGCGACACGCGCGGGCTCCGGGCTGGGGGGGCGGGGCGGGGGCGCGCACGGGCGGGAGGGCACACGGTGGGCCCTGCGTCCGCCGGGGTCCGCAACCAGCCGGCCGCGCCCCCGTCCCCGCGCAGGCCTCGGAGAGGGAGACCATCGAGATGCAGGAGAGGCTGAACCAGCTGCACGAGGAGAAGGAGGCCACGCTGAGCAACCTGGTGGAGGCGGAGTGAGTGCCGGCCCCGCCCCCGCCCCGCCCCCTGCCGCCCCGCCCCGCCCCCTGACGCCGCGCCTGCGCGGCCCCGCCCATTCACAGCCGCGGGGAGCCACGCTAGGGGCGGGGCCCAGGGAAGAGCAGGTGTCAGGGCGCGGTTCCAGCCCTCCACCCTGGCCCGCCGGGTCTCGGGGGAAGATGAGTGGCTTGCTTTTTGTTTGTTTGTTTGTTTTTAAGATTTTGCTTATTTATTTGAGAGAGAGAGAGAGAGAAAGAGGACAAGCCGGGGGAGCAGCAGAGGGAGAGGGAGAAGCAAGCTCCCAGCTGAACAGGGAGCCCCATGCAGCACTCCATCCCCGGACCCTGAGATCAGGACCTGAGCCGAAGGCAGACGCTTCACCGGCTGGGCCACCCAGGCGGCCCTTGACGGGGGACTTTGTCTCTGGGATAAAGTTTTTAAAATTACTCTCTCTTTAGGACGCCTGGCTGTAAGAGTAAGCCACCCCCAACTGTAGCATTGTGAACGGGGACAATGTCTGCAAAGACACAGGTCATTCCGACTCCCTCCCTTTGCAGGGAAACCACAGTGCATACATCTTTCTTGTCTGCTTGCTTTTTTTTTTTTTTTTTAAGATTTTATTTATTTATTTGACAGAGATCACAAGCAGGCAGAGAGGCAGGCAGAGAGAGAAAGGGGGAAGCAGGCTCTCCGTGGAGCAGAGAGCCCGATGCGGGGCTCGATCCCAGGACCCTGGGATCACGACCTGAGCCAAAGGCAGAGGCTTTAACCCACTGAGCCACCCAGGCGCCCCGTCTGCTTGCTTTTTAAACAAAAAAGGGTTCTCTGTGCTGCCCTCTGAAGCAGTTTTATGTATTTTCTGTGGATCCACATTTCCCGTGGGACCGGCTGCTGAGTCAGCCCCGCCAGGCCAGGTCAGAGCCCACAGGCGCGCTCCTTCCAGCTGGGTTGAGCCCGCTGCCCGTCCAGGCCGAGGTAACAGCTCTGGCCAGGGCTTATAAACGTTGTCGGTCAGCATTGTGGAGGCTGGCAGTCCAAGGTCAGGGGGTTGGGTTGGATGAGTGAGGGCGTCTTCTGGATACTGGGCTTCTGGCTGTGTCCCCGAGGGTGCTCTGTGGGGTCTCTTCTCTAAGGGCGCTGACCCCTTTCATGAGGCTGCACCTGGTGACATAGCACCTCCCAGGGGGGCCACCTCCAAACACCATCGTGCTGGGTGTCATGGAGAGGGGCACAAACATCGAAGCCAGGCGGTGAACGTGCGTCTTTGCTGCTATGTGAACTTCTCCTTTTAACCGAAGTATCCTTAGCACACAGAGGTACGGTGGCTTCAGGTGTGGCATAGCTGTGTCTGCACGTGACGCCACGACAGCACCGCAGACCAGGGAGGGAGAGCCCCCTTTGCTCTGGGTCGTGTGGGCAGGAATCTGAGAGAGCGCCTTGGCCCCCGGGGGTTTATGTTGACCTGCAGGTAACAGAATGGGGATTTGTTTCTGTTTGACAGTCAAGCCCTCCACTCAGTGCCTGGGTATTTAAACAAGCCAAGTGAGAGAGAGAGAGAGAGCGTGAGGGTCCCAGGTACCGGCCCCCCTGCTCTGAGCCCGCCCCAAGCCCACCATGCTCGGCCTCTGCTCACCCCTGCCTTCCGGCCGTCCACTGCAGGTCTCAATTTGGAGCAAGCCCGTAGGTCATGAGCTCACAGAAGCATCCGAAAGAAATCTCCTCAATGTCTCCCACTCTCACACTGCCTCTCCCACTTTTAAAGACACCAGATCATGCTTTGGGAGAAAAAAATCCAGCTGGCAAAAGAGATGCGGGCATCGGTGGATTCCGAGACCGGCCAGACAGAGATCCGAGCCATGAAGGCGGAGATCCACAGGATGAAGGTAGGGGGGCCTACCCAGGCCGGGACCCCTGGGACCACACGGGCCACCCTGGCCAGTGGCATGGACACCATCCCCAGGGAAGGGCAAAGGGCAAGCACTCCGGGCTGCTCCCTTGCTGACCTCCCACCCGAGGTCCGTCCACTTTGGTTCTTCTCACATGGAGAGGATCACAGACTCCGCAAGACCCACAGCCCTGTGCGCGGTGTTAAGCGAGAAACACTTGTACCCTTGCCCCACGCAGTCCGGGCACTCTGATGATTCTGAGGGCGGGTGGGCCCCGGAACCTCACGGCCCACTGGGGAGAGACATGCCACTGGGGGGAAGGGGTCTCGCCTGGTAATGTGTTCAGACAACACACCCATCTTTTCTGTGGGAGCCTCGAGTTCTCTCCACCGTCCTCCTGAGCTGGATTTCATTCCCTCAAAAACCGCTGGTGATTAAATCGGGGCCCAGCATAAGCAAGGAAGATAGTAAAAGCAGGCGTCACTCCCACAAAGCCGCTTTGTGCCTGCGGCATTCCCAGGAATGTGGGTCAAATGCATATGCTACTGATAAGTTTTTAAAATGCTCCATTTAACTGACTTTTCAGACCCTGGAAGCCACAGGCGTTGGCTGCCACAGGCCAGACACACACACACACACACACACACACACACACACACAGGCGTTGGCTGCCACAGGCCAGACACACACACACACACACACACACACACACACACACACACGCGCGCGCACGCATGCGCACACGGGCGTGCCCCCCCCCCCACCCGGCCCATGACGTGCAGCAAAATGGGATCTGCACGTCTAGCTTGGCAACTTATTTTTCAAAAAAAAATACGGACATTAGCCCAGTTTTTAACAGTTACACAATGTCCTGCGTATGTGTCCTAACTTCTTGGAGCGTCCCGGGTTGGTGAGAATCCAGTGTCCCGGTTCCCCGTGCTGGCCGTCCCGTCTTTTCTTGCTGGGGTTTGCTGCAGGTCACACTCCCCAAAGTGGGATTACAGGGCGGAGGCGTGTACAGTCTTGACCAGAGCCCCTCAGATCATTTTTCCAAGAGGTGCTCCGCGACAGCCACGTCCCGACAGCCTGGGCACCCTGGGGTGTCATCAGCCCACAAGGCTTTACTTTCAGATTGAGGTGTTTAACCGAGGTCGTCCCCGGTGGCACGGTCCCATGCGCTGTGACAAAAATGTATAACCACATAACCACCCCCTTCGTGACATGCAGTATCTCCATCGCCCGCGGGTCCCCGCGTGCCCCCTGCACTCTGCGTCCCGCGCCCCAGTCCCCGACTCTCCCAGGATGTCACAGACGCAGACGGTGCAGCGTGAACTACTATCTCGAGTGCGGCTTTTCGCACACCCCAGAACGCATCCGAGGCCCCTCACGTCGGTGAGGCTCGGCTCTGTTCTCTGTGCAACTTGCGGTGGTGCATCTAAGAAATCAGAGCTTGGCCCACGGTCACAGGGGTTTTTCTCTTATATTTTCTTCTAGGAGCTTCGTACTTACCTGTTTTCTATTATGGGTTATTGAGCGGGTGTGTGTGTGGGTGTGTGTGCGTGTGCATGTGGTGAGTACTTCCTCAATTTCCTATTTCCATTTTCTTACTTCTTGGCAACTCGGGGGAGTTTGGGCATGTCACCGTGACTAAGCCCCGCCTTGGACGCCCGCCCCACATGTTCTCCCTCTGCTCCGGGTCTCTCCCCGCTCACGGGGTCGTTGGGGTTCATGCCGTGAGGCATGTCTGCCGTCTGCGCGGCTTCTGGGTTTCCCGGATTGCTCTCGACGGCCACCGCAGCTTGAAATGACACAAATATGTTCCCAAGTTCTCTGCACGTGTTTGCACCTCTTGAAATCCTGAATCCACCTGGAATTAATTTGTGGACACGGCGTGAAGCAGGGGCCCCTGGCTGCTCTCTCAGCTGGGGTGTGAGTCTCGCTGCATTCCCACCTCGTCTGGGCTCGCTCCCCAGCCGACGCCGCACGGACGACAGCCCATCCGCGCCGGCCCCGCCCTGGGCCCCCGCCCCTGCAGAGCGGGAAGCCGCTGCCACACTTTAAACCCCGGTGGGCTAGGTCTCCCACTACCCTTGGCCTGGGGGTTCCTGCCTGTGTATCCTTTTTTATTCTGAACCGGCTTCTCTGACGTACACACAAGGAGATGAATTTATTTTTAATGTCCGGCTGGACGGGTTTAGCTCGGGCCCATGTCTCTGTCCCCACGACCGAGACGGAACCCTCCTAACACCTGAGAAAGGCCTCACGTGGCCCTTACAGTCAGCCTCCGCGACAACCCGGGCCCCAGGCCTGGTCCCACAGACCCTTCCCGTCCCCGTCTCCCAAAACCACGACTAAGAAATGAACATTGGTACAGGTGTCCCCACTTTCTTGGCTTCCGTCTCTTTATTGCTCCAGAATCGCACCCAGGCTGCGCGTGGCGGTCCTCCGTCTCCCAACCCCCCCGGCCTCTGCCAGTTTCTAGTTTTCCCCTTGTCAGTGCACTCTTTACATGGACCTTCAACTCCTTCTGACCAGCAGGGGATGGCTCCAGAGCCCTCCGTCCTCGGGCACATCCCCCTTGCTGGTCCCAGGCCAGGTCAGGGCTCCGCCGAGTCAGCAGAGGTGGTGCTGGACGCGCTCCCTCACGGCTCCCCTGCCCCGTACACCCAGGTCAGGCACGGGCAGCTGCTGAAGCAGCAGGAGAAGATGATCCGGGACATGGAGCTGGCCGTCGCCCGCAGAGAGACCATCTCCACCCAGGCCAAGGGGCAGGCCAAGATGGACAAGAAGTTGCTCACCCGGACGGACTTCCACCACCAGCAGACAGAACTGCGACGCAAGATCAGGGACATTCACAAGGTAGGCGGCCCTGAGACAGGAGGGGGCGTGCCGTGGACCCTGTCCCTCTGTCCTGCCAGCCTGCTTCTCAGCACTGCCCCTTCTCCTGCCCCCATTCCCAGAGCTGAGTCAGGCCTCCTGTGTGGGGCGGTCTGACCAGGCTGAGAAGTGGCCATGGGGGCTGCGGGGGGAAGGAGCCTGGCTCCGGAACCGGACAAGCCAACGGACCCCTGTACCATCTGGGCCTGAGCCCCACAACCCACGTGCCAGTTCTGGGTAGAGATGCAGCGGCTGTCACTGTGCCCTTGAGGGGGTCCGGCTTGGGTTTTACAGAACCACACGGAGCGGTACAACCCAGGGCCAGAGAGCGCCAGGTTTCAGCTCCTCAGCCTACCACCTCACAGAACTGGCGTCAGGGATGCACGGCATGTTGAACCGTGGCTCATGTTGAGTCCCTGTGTCTCTGAGCCCAGATGGTGGGGGGACAGGCTGGTGAGCACTCAGAAGGCCCACACCCTCGTGCACCAGGCTGTACCAGCGAGCACATGGCTTGTGCCCTGCCCAGCACACACTCCCTCGGCCGTCACCGGCCTCTGGTTCAGACTCCCTCCGCCTGTGTGACCTTAGGCATATGTGGGACCTTTCCAAGCCTGCATTTCTGTCTCTGCCGGATGATATATGAGCAGTAGCCCCCCGGGTAGGTGAAGGCTCACCTGAGAAAGAACCCGGTCTCCGAGCCCTGCTGGCCTCCAGCAAGCTGTTCCACTTGAGGCTCAGGCATGTTGCCTAACAGCTCCGTGCTTCAGCTTCCTGACCTGTGGAATGGGTACGCATCTCCTAGAGCTGCCCAGAGGATTCCGTGGAGACTGTCGGGAGAGCCTAAATCCTATACGAGGAGAGATTAGCTGGAAATGACGGGGTTGACCCACCTGCTCATTTGGAAATTACTGGAGGCAGCAGAATGGCCTTTTCTTGGTCCTTGTTGGCCGATCCTCTCTGCCACGCTGGTCACTCATGATGTCCACTCCTCTCCACTCCTGGGGCTCCCCAGCTGCCACCCCTGCCCTGCCCTCCCTGACCCCCGCTCAGCTCCAGCTACAGGGGTCTGCGCCCAGATTCCCCTGCCACGCACTCCCCTATGCGCCACACACAGCAAGACTGCCAGCGGTCGTGCACAGACTGGCCCTTTGCACAGCCCAAATTCTCCCGTGTCCCCAGCTAGACCCCAAGAGTCACTCTGTTGCCTCTAATTTATTGATCCACTGGACCCCACCAGCTGTGTCCCCCCCCCCCCCCCCCCCGGCTGCCCAACCTCACTGTGACGGAGCCTGGCCTCCTCCATGCCCACCAACACCCCCCACCCCGTGAGGCTTAGCTCCTGCCCCAGGCATCTGCTGTTCCTACTCTTGGCACACAGGGGCCCAGCAGGCCCTGGTCCCTGTGCCCTTGCAGACAGACCTGCTTCAAGAGGGGGACCCCCATTTCTCTCTCCCAGCCATGCCTGCCTTTGGGGAGCAGTCTGCAGGGTGGGCTTACCTGCCCTCTCACTGGGACTCACCCCTCCAGGTCCTGGAGTCTTGAGGGGCAGGGACTCCCTCTGCCCTCGTGGGGATCCTCCCCAGACTCCAGCTGACTCTGTCTACCTAGTTACCAGGAGGCAGGGTCCTGGGACGGTCCTGTCTATGTCCCAGGCTACCGAGGAGTGCACCAAAACCATCCTAGAACTGGAAGAAACTCAAAAGCACGTGAGCAGCTCCCTCTCGGAGAAGCAGGAACAGCTGTTGGTGATGCAGTCCAGTACTGATGAGCTCGAGGCCGACCTGGACCGGCTCTTGGCCCTTAAGCAACAGGTAGGCCAGTCCCCTGAGGCACCAGGGCCACAAGCGGCCAGGCATGGAACCTGCCCCTTGCAGCAGCAGCACGCCCTCGGCCAAGGCCTCCTCCTGACCCAGTTAAGCACAGGGACCCCAGTGCTGCCCAGCACTCTATGACCACTCGCTCACCTCATATGCCCTAACATCTAATATCACACAACTTTTATGGGCCAGGCACTGCCCTGGGCGCAAAGGCGACAGAGCAGGCTCCTGGAGGCTACCTTTTGGGGACAGAGGGACACGTGATAAACAAAATGAATGAAAAAGATAGCTTGTGTTAGGTGGTGATAAATATTCCGGAGAAAAATAAAAGATGAGAAAGGGCACTGGGGGCTGGGTCTTTTGAGGAACAGCTGAGTCCAGACTGGAAGGTGGCAAAGGAATGAGCTGGCTGGGTAAAGCAGGGCAGGAGCCACTCGAGGGGCGGTCAGAGGCCAGCAGGCTGGACCTGAGGGCAGAGACACCACAATCCGTGCTGTGCACAGCCAGGAGACTTTGGGCTCTTGTCAGGAAGGTGGGAAGACAGGGGAGGGTTTGGGGCTGAGGCATGGCTCTGGGGTTAGCAGAATCCCTCTGGCTCTGATGCCGAAGGGTCAAGAGGAGAACACGGGAGGCCTCATTGAGGTGATGCACGGACCGGGGCAGTAGCCACGAGGCTAGTGTGAAGCTGTGGGATTCTGCATATAATTTCAGCTGCCCCAGTGGGAGTTCCTGCTGGATTGGATGTGGTGTGAGCAGTAGAGGGGGGTCAAGTGAGTCTGCAGGGTCCGAGCCTGACCACAGACGGGGAGGTAGCGCAGGAAGTCCACTATGGGCCTGGCAGGCAGCGCTATCAAAGGTCTCTCAGACGATGGGCAAAGGAAAAGGCCCAGGTCACAGCACATCAGCCTCTTCCCCACGGTGTGGAGAGTCCCTGTCCTCCTTCTCCCCCGGGGCACTTCCCCCAGTCCTGAGTTTGTGTGGGAGCAGCGGGTGTCCTATTTTCAAGCTGCATAACCTGATGCGCGGTCTCTTGTCCCACCCAAGAACCTCTCGGAGCTGGTGGCCCTGCAGACGCGGGTCAAGCACCTCCAGGCTGTGAAGGACGGGAGGTACGTGTTCCTGTTCCGCTCCAAGCAGTCGCTGCTGCACGAGCACAGGCGTTTGGACAGTCGGCTGGCCGTCATCAGCACCGTCCTCGAGCGGGTGAAGAAGGAGAACCCCCAGTTCCAGGCGGCCCTGCTCAAGGTCAGCCAGACCATCGCCAGCAAGCTCCGGCCGTCCGAGTCCCCCTAGAGGGCAGCCTGGGCCCTTCCTCCCACGCCCGCTCCCCCCCACCCCTGGAAGAGACCAGAATCTGTGTATGGAGCCATGCCCACCCCCAGAGACGCCCTTTGCCCTTTCGGAGAAACAGGCCAGCGCGGCGGACCCGGATGCTCTCGGCCGCCCCCGCCCCCAGGCCGTCCCAACCGGGTCAACTCCCGGCGCTTCCGGGGGCCCTTCGGGGAGCCTCCCACCGCACGCCGGGCGGACTCCGCGAGCCTCTGCCCCGAGAGTGTCCCGAGGGGACCGCGGCGCCGCCTCCTCGCGCCCCGGTCCCACTGGCGTCCCGGAGGGGGGCCCGACGGAGAGCGGGCGAGGGCCAGGCGCCCCAGGACGCCGCCCGTCTCCAGCGGTCCCCGCGCGGTGGTCGCCGTCGCGCGACGCCCCGCCCCAGCACCTGCCACCCGGCGGCTTCTCGGCCGCGTCCTGGGACAGGGCCTTCAGAACAATTTCCCCCACGAAAATAAAATTCTTTTCTGAACGCGGGAGAAACGCGTCTTTGTCCGCCAGCGCCGCGCCCCGGCGGCGGGAGGCGCCCTCGGAGCGCCGGGTCGCCCCGCGCAGCCGCCGCTTTTCGGGGAACGAAGACGCTTTCCCTTCCCGAACGGCTTCCGCGGACCGGCCGCGCGCTGAGGGAGCCCGCGGTGCCCGTCCGGGACGCCCCAAGGCCCGCGCGCCGTCCCCGCCCCGCACGCGCGTCCCGGCAGGTGCGCGCCGCTCGCCCCCTTCCCGGGCTCGGGGCGCGGCGGTGGGCGCGGACGGGGAAGCCCCGCCAGCAGGGGGCGCGCGCGTCCGGAGACGCGCTCCCTTCCCAGGGCGCCTGCGCGGATAGCCTGTCGCCCGCCCCGCCCCGCCCCCCTGGCGCGTGCCCGCCTGCGCCTGAGGCCGGGTGGCCGCGGTGGGCCGGGGCGCGTGCGCGGACGCTAGCTGCTGGTGGCGGGGAGGATCGGACGCGCGTGCGCGGAGACTAACGGGGTGGGGGGGCGGTCGGAGAGCGAGGCTGGGCGCGCGTGCGCGGAGGCTGGAGGGGCGACCCCAGGTTGGACGCGCGTGCGCGGAGGTGAGCGGACCGCGGGCAGCGGGGGTTCCAGCGAAGGGCCGGCCGGGGACCGTCTGCGGCGGCCGCTGCGACAGGGGCTGGGCGGTCGGGGCGGCCGTGACTCCGTAAGGGGGCGGGACGGGTCGACGGGCGGGAGTGCCTGGCTGTGGCCGCGGCTGCAGAAGTTGAGCGCGTCCCCCCGGGTCCGCGCGCGGCGGGCCGCGGTGACGACGGGGACCCCGGGGATCCGCGGGGCCCTCCGCGCCCTCGGTGCTGGGCGACGGGCGGCCGTTTGCCCCGCTGTGGGGAGGAAACTGAGGCACGGGGCTGGACTTTGAACCCGCTCGTCTACACCGCCACTCGGGTGCGGGGAGCGGCGGCTCCGGCTCTTCCCTGAAGCGAGGTCACGGGGCCTCTGGGCCGGCGGCACCGCTTGACCTCCTGACCTTCTCCTTTTCCCTGTTTTGTCTGAATTGTCAAGCCCTCCGGAGGACAGTCTTCCCGCGTCCAGGGCCTTCCCCGCGCGGAGTGGAGACAGCGGTAGGGGCGGGTCCTGGCCCTGCCGTGCCCCTGGCCACCCCCTGGCCACCCCCCGCGCCCGGAATTCCGGTGGGGAGGGCCACCAGCCCTGGGCAGGAGCTCCCAAGAGCGGGTTCCCCAGGCGGCCTTGCGGTCACAGGGTGTCCCATGGGGCAGGTGCAGCTGGACCCTGTCGTATAAACACGTGCACATTTAGGCTTGGTCCCCAGCTCCTGAGACGCCGGGAACCTTGGCACTGGTAGTCTTTTCTGTGCTCACAGAATGGCCGCTGGGGCTTCTGGGCAGCCTCAGGTGGGGACCGGTCCGCAGAAGCAGGAGGCAGGAGTCCAGCGTGGAGACTGTCAGCCCACTTCCCCTACCCCCAGCCTCTGGGGAGGACAGAGGGGCTGGTGAGTGACAGTCACCAGTGGTCAGTGATTTAATCAGCTGTGCCTAGATAATGAAACCAAAACCCGTTGGGGTTCGGACAGCCTCTGAGCTGTGAACACGTTTCAGCGCAGGAGGGTGGGCGGCCTGCCCAGCGAGGGCGTGGGGGCTCTGGTCTCACCCCGTCCCCATCCCACGGCCTCCGGCTGCCCCATCCTTTACAATAAACAGGTAACAGGATGCAAAGCTCCTCCCTGAGTGTGCAGAGTTGTTCCAGCCAATCATCGAACTAGAGGCGGATGCAGGGAAGGGGCCGAACCCTTGAATTTATAGCCTGTTACTTGCTCAGAAGTGGGAGTGACAACGGGGGGGCTTGTGCCTGGGGTCTGAAGGGGGCAGTCCTGTGGGGCTGAGGCCTCACCTGTGGGGTCTGCGCCGACGCTGGGATTCATGTCAGAGTTGGAGTGAACCCCTGGGCTGGCGTCGGGAGAGCGGGACCGTTCGTTGGCGTGAGGGAAAACCCCACACGTGTGGGTCGGCAGTGCTGTGAACGAACGCGGTTCACTCGTGCACCCAACCCAGCAGTGGCCCACTGTGGCCACAGTGTCCCAGGGGCCCCGTTTGTGTGTGTGGCGGGTTCAGACTCCCTTGGGCCCTCACGGACGTCCACTGGCGTGTGACTTTTCCCCAGTCCTTGCATGTTTCTGGGGGCACGATGAGCGGCCCCCAGGCCTCTTGTGGAGCTTGCTCCTGTCTGCTCCGGGGCAGGCTACTTCCTAGCCCACGACACTAGGGCAGGCCACCGCTGAGAGACCTTGACCTCACGAGCGGCCAGCTTTGGCTCAGGTCCTCCTGCCAGACCTGTGGCCTGGCGGGACCTTCCGCAGCCTACACGCCAGGCAGTCCAGGATGCTTGCCCGCGAGCACTCCTCCCCTCGGTATCTGACGCCGCTGAGGTCAGAGGTCAGCTCTTGGCTGGGGTGACAGCTCTCCTGGCAACCTCCCCGTTTTCCCTTGGAGAGAAGGGACCCCCCCCAATTAAATCCGTGCACGTTGGTCTTGTTGGTATCTTACTCCTCAGAGGAGCTGAGCCAATAACGTTCATCATAAGATATTTAGAACAGGGGCCCCCGGGTGGCTCAGATGGTGAGGCGTCTGCCTTCGGCTCAGGTCATGATTGCCAGGTCCTGGGATCGAGTCCCGCATCGGGCTCCTTGCTCAGTGGGGAGCCTGCTTCTCCCTCTCTCTCTGCTCCTCCCCCTGCTTGTGCTCTGACCGTCTCTCCTTCTGTCTCTGAATAAATGAGAAAAACTCGTAGGAAATACAGAGAAGCAAAAGGCAGGTTGTAGCGGCCTTAGCTCCTGAGCACCCAGAGAGAGGAGCTGCCGCGCACCTGACCGCAGGGGCAGGGAGGGCCGTCCGGGAGTGTGGCCCTGGGCCGCAGCGCTGGCGACTTCTTACCAGGCTGTAGCCACTGCCCAGTCAGCAGAAGAGGGACCGAGGGAAAGTGGTGGGTGCCCTGAGGGCTCTTCCACTTCTAGCTCATTTGCCAAAACCGAATGACTCAGCCCCAGTCTCTGCAGAAGAGGGGCCGTGTGTCCGCCAGGCGTGCTGTGACTCGTCTGTTTGATTTACGAGCTTACCACATAGGTCTTTGCGTGTCATTAAATCATTTTACACACATTTTAAATGCTTTTCATTTGTAAGCAGTCGCAGTACAGGGCATCCCGAAACTCCCTATTTGGGGCGTTCCTCGGCTGTCCCTTTTCCTTCCCTCGCTGCCTTTCTAAACAGCCAGCAGCTCTTCCCTCCCTGCCCGCCCCTGTTCTCGGCACACCTCACCCCGGGCACTGCCGGGCCAGCCGCCGGCCCGCGTCTGGACACTGCTGGGAGAGCCCCGCGACCCCCACCCCCAGCCCCTCCGCCCCGCCGTCCTTCCTGAGCCCCGCTCCTCTCTCTGCAGGCCTCCAGGACCCAGCCGGCTGCCGCAGGGGCCGGCGACCATGGCCGCGCGGTGGCCTCCCAGCTCCCGCCCCCTGCTGGGGGTCTGCACCTTCGTGTCCCTGGCCACCGCTGTCTTCCTGGGGCACGTCCTACTCCGTGATTTCTTGGTGGTCCCCCAAGAGCAGCGCGGCTTCTCCCGAGTCCCTGAGCAGCTGTATCACACTCAACAGCGGGGAGCCGGTGACCTGGGCCCCCAGCCCACCACAGGGCACCACGGCAGTCCCCGAGCGGCACCCAGCCAGTGCGATGTGCCCCCCAACAGCCGCTTCGACTGCGCCCCTGACAAGCCCATCACCCAGGAGCAGTGTGAGGCCCGGGGCTGCTGCTACCAGCCTGCGAGGCAGTGGCCTCAGGTCCCCCGGATGGGGCAGCCCTGGTGCTTCTTCCCACCCAGCTACCCGAGTTACAAGCTGGGGAACCTGACCAGCACGGAGACAGGCTACACGGCCACCCTGACCCGCACCAGCCCGACCTTCTTCCCCAAGGACATCTTGACCTTGCGGCTGGACCTGCTACTGGAGACAGAGAGCCGGCTTCACTTCACGGTGGGCAGGGCCACACGGGGGCAGAGGAAACATGGGTGGGCAGCCTGTCAAGGTGGAACCGACTGGGTGCTGGTCTGGTGTCCAGATGTGTTGGGTGGCTTCGCTGGGAGCCCAGGAATAAGCACACGGTGCCTACGCTCTGGGAGCTGTGGCCACTGAGACAGCGATCAGAAGGTTCTAGAACGTGCTCTGGAGGGCAGGGCCCAGGGCACAGTGGACTCCCCCCAGTAAGTGCTCTCCCACCTGGGACCTTGAGTCCTATACGACAGGAGTCAGCAAGGGGAGGGGTGGAGAAGGAAGAAAGTGGAACGTTCCAGGCCGTGGGCCGTGGAATCTGGTGATCGTCCACCCCCTGAGGGCAGGACCTGTTGTCTGATTCACTCCCTGCAGATTTCCAGCCCCTGGAACCATCTGGCACATAGCAGGGGCCCAGCGGAAACCCAGGCGCTGAGTATGAGGAGGCCAAGCCAAAAGCGTCTGAGGCACAGAATTTGTAATAACTTTAACGAAGTGATTCCCAGCCGCTAGCATTTAACCGGGTGATTCCTGGGGAGCAGACAGAGCCAGGCTGGCTGCTCTGATCTGACCCTCAGCCACCGTGCGACAGGCATGCTGGGTGGAACGTTGTTGCCAGGTTCAGCCAGTAAAAATGCAGGATGCCAGTAACTTTGAATCCAGAAAACCGAGGAACGGGTTTATGGTTGTTAGCGTATGTCCCATGCAATATTTGAGACATACTGGGAGAAGTGTGTTTGGAATTCAGATTGCCTGGGTGTTGTGTGTCTTCCCCGGAGACCCACGCGGGGTGTTCCCTGGCCTCGGGATGCAAGGACACGGAGGCTCAGCGGACCGTGTCGCCCGCGCGGCCATGCTGCGTGTGGCCACGCTGGGCCGTGCGCGGAGTCCCCACTCCTCTGGAGGGTGAGGGCGGGGTGATGGGGGGAAGGCGTGCCAGTCCACAGAGAGCCTCACGGCGCCAACATCTGACTTCTAGATCAAAGATCCCGCCAACAGGCGCTACGAGGTGCCCTTGGAGACCCCGCGTGTCCACAGCCGGGCCTCGACCACGCTCTACAGCGTGGAGTTACGAGAGGAGCCCTTTGGGGTGGTCGTGCGCCGGAAGCTGGACGGCCGGGTGCTGTGAGTGCTGGTCTCAGTGTCCCAACCCCAGTGGGAGGGTCAGGGCACCATCCTCCACACTCCCTCGGGCCACCTCCCCGCTCCCTCCACCGGGACCCCTCCCTCCCCTCGCTCAGCTCCTCAGCCACCCCTCTGCAGAGGCCCCCCTGATGTCCCCCAGGGAGGGCCCGCTGGGGTGCATCCTACCAGGGACCTTTGGCAATGGCTGTCCCACACAGATCGCCCGCCCCAGTGTCGAAGGTGCCCAGGCTGAGAAACCTCGGTCCGCAGTGAAACGGCACCCCCACTGCGGGCGGCGTCCCCCCACTGCGGGCAGCGTCCCCTTGCTGCTTCCTGTTCATGTGCATGTGATTTAGCTTCCAGTGGCATGTGTCACTCAGGTGCATCAGGCACTCCAACAGCTGAGCAGTAGGTACTGTTACTGCCCCCGCTGTCCGGACAGGGAGACTGAGGCAGGCCCTGAGGGCAGCTCCTGAGCCCCGGCATCCGTGTTATTGGCCACTGTCTGTGTCCCGTCCCCTGGGGCTTCTGTCCGCTGAGGTCTTAGGTTTGTCTGAATCGTGGCTGCTGTCTGCTCGCCAAGGAGCCTTTCCCGTTCCAGACGCTCGCTCCTGGATCTCCGGCTCCTAACGAGGTTCTGACCCACAGTGGACGCCGGCAGGATGGTTAGGGAGGACAAGGGCATCGGTCAGGCATGCCTTCGCCTCCGGGGGACACGTCCCCTCCCCATCACACCCTGGGGGTTGGATGCACCACAGTGTCCTGGAATCCAGTGTGGTGGCCGTGACCTGTGTCTGACGGGTCCCCTGCCAGAGTGCCCCTGTCTGTCCTGATAGTGGATTCTGCAAGCACATTCTCACCCTGGGCCCTTTGCCTGTACAGTCCCACGTAAATGAGTGCCCTGGGTGGACAGGGCTCCTTTTTGTCACTGGACGCAGTTCCATGTTTGGGAGCGAGCTTGGACTTGCCTTAGGAGAACTCACCTCTTGAAATGCGTTTTCTGCTCCTTCTGGGCTGAGCGTTCTGGAGCTGCCCCAGGGCTGACACAGTGGAAGGAGGCAGGGAGTGAGGCCAGGTACGATGTCATAACAGTGCTGAGAAAGTTCTAGAGAGGAGCCGAGCGGTGCGGATGCAGAGGGCAGGGCTGGCTCTGGAGTGAGGGGCTCCAGAAGGCCTCTCTAGGAAGCTGACCTTTGAGCAGAGATCTGAGAGACGTTTTCCGAAGCGTTGAATCAGATTTTGGTCTTGAAAAAGAGAAGCCTTGCCCCGGGGCAGGCGCGATGGGATGTCAACCCATGAAATCAGCATTAATTGGTCTTTCGCGCCCATCTGTGGTTCTTGCCTTGTCCGGACACCGAGCCGCCTCAGGGGGTCCTGCCCCCCCCCCGGGTGGACAGCTCCATGGGCTCTGGGGAAGGACGTGGCCAGCGTCTGGGAGTAGATTTGGTCCTTGCAGAAGGATCTTGAGGCCGCCTCAAGGACTAGAAGGGTTCGGGCAGCCTTTGCCCTTGCTGCTAGCAGGTGGTGAGCACCTGCTAGCAGCAAGGGCTTATGGAGCTGTTCCTTTCTGGATGCCCGCCTGGGGCAACGTGGACAGAGCCAGGTAGTGTGGGGGGAGCTCTCCACCCCTGGGGCAGGTCCCCTGGGTCGCTGGGCCTCCCCTGGCTGCCTCTGTCCCAGGGTCAGTGTGTCACAGCGTGGCCAGGCCACTCCAGCCCTCCTCAGGGGCCAGCAGGGGTCTCTCTGGTCATCTGGCGGCCTAGGATGCCAAGGCTGCTGGGCTCTTCCTGGCAGGCTGAACACGACGGTGGCGCCCCTGTTCTTCGCCGACCAGTTTCTGCAGCTGTCCACCTCCCTGCCGTCCCAGCACATCGTGGGCCTTGCCGAGCATCTCGGCTCCCTGACGCTCAGTACCAGCTGGACCAAGATCACCCTCTGGAACCGGGACATCGCCCCCGCGGTAAAGGGGGCGGCGAGGCGGGGACTGGAGGCACCACGTGGGGGCGGGCGCTAACGAGCTGTGTCCACACGCCCAGCCCAACGTGAACCTGTACGGGTCCCACCCTTTCTACCTGGTGCTGGAGGACGGCGGGTCGGCTCACGGCGTCTTTCTGCTGAACAGCAACGCCATGGGTAAGCAGGCGGGCACCCGGTCCCCGTGTCCCGCAGCCAGCGCTCTCTGAGCCCCCAGGCCGGCGGCCTCCCTCAGTGTGGCTGCACCCCGCCCCCCCTTCAGGGGGTGAGCACGGGGCTGTGGGCACCTGTCCAGACCGGCCAGCGGCAGAGGACGGGGCCGTGTGGAGGGCCTGGGGCATTGTTTGCCTCCCCAAGAAATGAGGCCGGTGGGCCGTGGCTTCTGCCAGCTTCGCCCTTAGGTACCCCAAGGTACACTCTGGGAACCCGGCTCTGAGCAGAGGCCCGGAAAGGGGAGTCCTGGGGTCTGTTCGGCTCCAGGCTCTCAAAGGAGTCAGGCTCAGGGGAACTGTCCCCAGGCCCCAAGCAGGCTGCTCCCACCTTCCCTGGTGGGATGTGACCCCTCTTCAAGGTGCCGTGGAGGCGGGGGGGTGGGGGGAAGGCGGCGCGGGTATTTGTGCCTGAGCCCCAGGGCTGCCTCCCCCAGATGTGGTCCTGCAGCCGAGCCCGGCCCTCAGCTGGAGGTCGACAGGTGGGGTCCTGGACGTGTACATCTTCCTGGGCCCTGAGCCCAAGAGCGTGGTGCAGCAGTACCTGGAAATCGTGGGTAGGCCTGATCCACGGCCCCGCGCCCCCCATCCTGCCTGCCCCTGCCGCCCCCTCGGGTCCCTCCCCCCCACCCCACTGCCTGCCTGCTCACGGAGCCTCCCTCATCCCGCCCGACCGCAGGCTACCCATTCATGCCGCCCTACTGGGGCCTGGGCTTCCACCTCTGCCGCTGGGGCTACTCCTCCACCGCCGTCACCCGCCAGGTGGTAGAGAACATGACCAGGGCCCACTTCCCCCTGGTGAGTGCTGGGAGGGCGTGCTCAGGGGGGCTGGGCCAGGACGCAGGCCCCCGGGCCGGCTGCAGCAGACCCTGTGCTGGCCGCAGGACACCCAGTGGAATGACCTGGACTACATGGACGCCAGGAGGGACTTCACCTTCAACACGGACGGCTTCGCGGACTTCCCGGCCATGGTGCGGGAGCTGCACCAGGGCGGCCGGCGGTACGTGATGATCGTGGTGAGTGGCCCTCCTGTCCCGTGCCGCGTGGGGGCTGCCTCTCCGGAAAGGGGGGCTGGGCGCAGGGCCGGGCTCTTAAGAGCCCCACACTCCTGGGGCCAGTTCTCCCGGCCGAGCGTCCAGCTGCATGGCTGGAGGAGACGGGGAGGGGGCGCTGAGGCCGAGGGGCTGCACGGTGGACACCCCACGGTGGAGGGATCCGGTCTGCCCGGGTCGGAATCGTGCTGACACTGGCCGTTTCCCTCAGTTCAACCCTCGGAGCGCGGCCAGCATCTGTGGCTGCTCAGGGCAGGGAGGGCGGATGGGGACCTTCTTTTATTCTGAAACTGGAAAACCTGTAAAGCAGAGCCCAGACGTGCACGCAAGGGGCCCCGCGGGCCAGTCTCTCCCCAGACGTGTGCATCAGCGCCCCGCCCCCTCCTGCCTCTGTTCTTCCTAAAGATGTATTGGGAGCATTTTCCTGTTTCCCCACTAATTGGTGCCTGGCTTTGGGTGTTCCCTTCTCCTCTGACCCCGCTCAGGACCCTGCCATCAGCAGTTCAAGTCCCCCCGGTAGCTACCGACCCTACGACGAGGGTCTGCGGAGGAAGGTTTTCATCACCAACGAGACCGGGCAGCCTCTGATTGGGAAGGTAGGGTGGGGGCCACTGAGGGCCTGGGGTGAGAAAGCAGGAGGCCCAGCCTGGGGGAGCAGGGGGCTCACTGTTGGGAAGAGGACAGGATTCAAGAAATCACGTTGTCCAGTGAGACAGTGTAGGGCAGGTGGGGGGAGGGTCGCAGCTGGAAGTGCCGGGGGCTGCGGATCGATGCCACCTCGAATCCTTCCATCAGAGGCCCTTGACTCTGTGGGCAGCTGGGCCCAGCCCAGGCATGAGCTCTGCAGACCCTCGGCAGGGGTCTCTGTGTCCTCAGCCCCCGGGGGCTTCCCAGCTCTTCCCACAGGGCGCCTGGCAGAGCCCCCGACTTCCTGTTCCAGAGCGTGCCCGTAACCAAGGGAAGGTGTTCCCCGCTGAGGGGAGGCTTAGGGAGGCCGTCGGGGGTGCAGAGGTCTGTGACTCTGTCCCAGGGCCCTTGTCTGAAAGTGAGGTCTCAGCCGAATGTCCCCCCATGGCCCCTACTGCCACCGCCGCTCACTTCCACAGCCCTCCCACTCCCACGCGGACGAGCAAGGCTGTAGCTCTGGGGGGGCCTGGTCTCCCCGCTGGCCTTTCCTGCAGGTGTGGCCCGGATTCACCGCCTTCCCCGACTTCACCAGCCCCGAGGCCCTGGACTGGTGGCAGGACATGGTGTCCGAGTTCCACGCCCAGGTGCCCTTCGACGGCATGTGGATCGTGAGTGTCCTGAGGGCTGTGGGACTGGCCGCCACCGTCTGCCACCCAGGGCAGGGCGCCCACCGCCAGGGCCTCTTTTGCAGGACATGAACGAGCCGTCCAACTTCGTAAAGGGCTCTGTGGACGGCTGCCCCGACAACGCGCTGGAGAACCCGCCCTACGTGCCAGGTGCGCTCCCCTCCCGCCCCCACGCGCCGCTGTCCTTTCCAAGGAGCCGATGGCGCAGCCACCCCGGGAAGGGGAGGGCAATCCCGGGAGGAAGGTCGGGCTGGGGAGACATCAGCCAGGCAGTGCGGACCGGGGCACCCGCTGCTGGCCGGGGCCCTCCAGAGGGACGGTGTCTCGGGCTCAGGGACAGGAAGGGGAGAGCCCGGAAATGGGTCTAGAGCAGGTGGGCGTGCAGTCGGCGATCTGCAGAGGTCGGCCTCAGCCTCCACCTCTCCCTGTCCTTGGAAGGGGGGAGATACCCCCAGTTCCAAGGGGCCTCCTGGGACGTGGGGGCACCCGCGGGCCAGGCGGAGGCTCCACAGACGGAGACGGCCTGCTTCTCTTCCAGGGGTGGTCGGCGGGACCCTGCGGGCCGCCACCGTCTGTGCCTCCAGCCGCCAGTTCCTCTCCACGCACTACAACCTGCACAACCTGTACGGCCTCACAGAAGCCCTGGCGTCCCACAGGTGAGGGCCGTGCTCACGGCTGCCCCGTGCCCCGGAGGAGGGCCCGGTGGCGAGCACACAGAGACCCAGCGGGAGCCTGGAGGGACACCTGTCCTCCCTGTGACACGCTCACCTTGCCGGGCGGCCCAGCGGCTTGAGCCGGACCCCTGCCCTCCTGGCCTCGGCCCTCTCGGCGGCTCGCTCCCCGCTCTGCCTCCCTCCTGCGCCCCAACCTGAGGCGCGGGGTCACGCGGGGCTCCCGGGCAGCCCTGCTCCACACTGCCCTGTCTCCCTGCTCTGCACAGGGCCCTCGTGAAGGCTCGGGGGACACGGCCCTTTGTGATCTCCCGCTCGACCTTCGCCGGCCACGGCCGATACGCCGGCCACTGGACGGGGGACGTGTGGAGCAGCTGGGAGCAGCTGTCCTACTCCGTGCCGGGTGAGAGCCCCTGTCCGGAGAAGCGCCTCAGAACGGGGCGCCGGGCCCAGCCCAGCCCAGCGAGACGCTGCTGGCGCACGCGGGACAAGAGGCCTGTGGGCCCCTGTGCCCCGAGCCCCGTGCAGGGCCTCACCCGTGCGGGTGGGCTTCCCTGGGGTGCTGTGCCGCTGTGGCAGGCCGCGATGCGGTTTCCAAGCGTCCCCATCACTGACTCGCGCCGGCCGCTGCCAGCGAAGCAGTCAGATTCCGTCCTCAAGATGTCCCTTCTGGCGACCTGAGCCCAGCCTGTGGGTGCCATCCACCCCACCGGCGGAGCAGAGTTTGACTTTCGTTCCCAACAGCTCTGATGCTGCAGACACGTGCTGGGCAGGGAGAAGGGGCCAGGGCCCTCCCTGGGTCAGCTCCTGGCACTGCTGGGCCTCCCACAACCCCCCAGCCTGGGAGCGCTCTGGTGGGGGCCGGCCTGCGGCGGTGCGGGGTGCGTCTGCAGACCTTCGGGCCATGGGGAAGCCCTGCGAGGCGAGCTCTTGGAGGAGGAGCCATTCCTCCTTCCAGAAGCTGCCGTCCGGCTCTGTCCACAAATGCCCCCGGCTCCGATGTCACCCTGGGGCCGGCATAGCTCGCCAGGGCCCAGGACCCGCAGGCCAGTCTCTGAAGCCCTTTGGAGTGGGTTCCAGGCCCTGTGCCCACCCCTGGTTCTCGGGCTGTAGCGTTCGTGGGCACTGATCATTCCGTGGCAGAGGTCACATTGGTCCTGGGACCTGTTGCAAGCCAGGCCCCAGGCTGGGTCAGGTCTGCCCTTCGGCTGCCGGTCCCCGAGGAGACCCTGAGGAGAGGGAGGGCCCAGAGCAGCCCCGTCCTGCCGACAGTGGCGGGTCACCCCTGCTGATAGGACCTGCAGCCACCTGACCCTTCAGCAGCTCGGGGGCTCGCTGACCTCCCGGCCGCACGCACCAGCTCACACTGGCTGCTGATGGCCCAGAAACGTGGGCTCCCCCAGCCCTGGAGGCTCGTGGTCCAACTCACGGCATCGGAGCGGAGAGCCCTTCTTCGTGTCCTCCAGCTCCTGGGAGTGGCCAGCAGCCCTCGGTGTCCTTCATGGGGGGCTGTCCCTCCAGCTCTGCCTCCGTTCTCGCTCGGCCATCTGCCCCGTATGTGTCGTCACGGTCCAGGCTTCCTCTCACGCGGTCACCAGGTGTACTGGGTCAGGACCTCCGGTGACCTCGACTGAGTGGTCGCCGCCAAGAGCCCCTTTCCAAATAAGGTCACCTCACAAGCACAGAGGGTTAGGACTCGAGCACCCCTTTTGTGGGGACACACTTCCACCCTAATGGGCTGCTCTGCCCACCCCGGATGTCAGCAGGAGGTCTGCGAGGGACCCCCTTCTGCTGACCACGAGTGGAAGACGCCAGGGCCAGCGCCGTACTGAACGGTGGGGCGGGGGCAGGGGGGTAAGCCCCAGTCTGGCTCTGCCCCCCCAGAAATCCTGCTGTTCAATCTGCTGGGGGTGCCGCTGGTGGGCGCTGACGTCTGTGGCTTCCTGGGCAACACCTCGGAGGAGCTGTGTGTGCGCTGGACCCAGCTGGGCGCCTTCTACCCGTTCATGCGGAACCATAACGACCTCAACAGCCTGGTAGGGGCCGGGCGGGCCGGGCGGGGGTCTGCCCTGGGGGTCCCACTGCGGACGTAGCGGGCTGGCGTCCATGCCAGCAGGCTGGGTCTTCCGTGGGAGAGGCGGGGACCTCGCAGCCTAAGAGCCAGACGCCCCCTCCCCTCCTCTCCCCCGCTGCAGCCTCAGGAGCCCTACAGGTTCAGCGAGACGGCGCAGGAAGCCATGCGGAAGGCCCTCGGCCTGCGCTACGCACTCCTGCCCTACCTGTACTTGCTCTTCCACCGGGCCCACGTCCTGGGCGAGACTGTGGCTCGGCCCCTCTTCCTAGAGTGAGTACCCGGGGTCGGGAAGGGAGGGCCCACAGGCTGACCACCGGCCTAATGGCCAGCAGGACCCCCATCCTGCTGGACAGGGGTGTCCCCAGACCAAGGGAGGAGGGAGGAATCCCAGGCCCTTCCTACTGGGGGCCCTTTGCACCCCCACTTCCCACCTGTGAGATTGCAGCTCAGGGCTGGGGACGGCGCAGGTTCCTGAAAACCCAGGGTGAGGGACACCCAAGTGCAGACCAGGCCAACCGGACAGTAAAGCAAGTTGTCAAGCCGTCCCGGGGTTGGCTTACAGGGGAAAGGACCTTGGAAAAAGCCCAGCTGATGTCCCCAAGTAGGACTCAGATGCGTCAAAGATGCCCGTAAGAAAATACCGTGCCCGGCCCGTGGGTCAGAGCAGTCCCATGTGGTACAGATCTGTTAGCTCTTTGCAAAAATCCATTTTCCTCTCACGCGGTGCAAACGCAAGTTGCAGGTGGGTTACACCCTTAGACATCGAAACTGAAGCTCTAGGAAGTTCCACAGGACACAGAAGCGAACGTCCCCCACTGGCTGGAGGAGGGGGTTGAATTTAGGAAGAAAAGTTATACTTCTCTGAACAGAAACTGAGACCATTATGACTTCCCTCATCGCGGAATCGCGAAGGCACACACACTGGGGTCATCAGTGTCCCAAACTGACAGGGACAACGCAGACTGGTTGAAGGGACCAGGACGAGCCAGCAGCAGACCAGTGGCCGGGAAGTTTGTCACACGGGGGCCACGGACGGTGCCCTGCCCCGAGTGTGTGGCCGGGGAGAGGGCCTGTTTGCCTCCCGCGCCGAGCTCCGGGGGCTGGGACCAGCCTCGCCCCGTCCCGCCTGGAGTCTTCTGGCTCCTTGTGATTCCCTGAGGGCCTCCTGAACATGCTGAGGTCACCAGGCCCATGCGCCCGCCTCTTGTGTTTGAAGGTTCCCCGAGGACCCGCACACATGGACCGTGGACCGCCAGCTCCTGTGGGGGGCGGCTCTGCTCATCACGCCCGTGCTTGAGGCCGGGAAGGTCCAAGTGACAGGCTACTTCCCCCCGGGCACATGGTACGACCTGCAGATGGTGAGTCCCAGAGACCAAAGGTGTCCCTCCTCCGGGGCCTGGGGGGTGGGCCAGAAGGCGGAAGGGAGCCCGCGTGTGGGGACCCGGCGGCCTGAGGGCCTCCGCCTGCGTTTTCACACCCAGGCTTCGCAGTGACCCATTTTCTAGATGAGAAGACTGAGGCCCGAGAGGCCCTGGTCTCCAGTTCTCCCACTCCAGAGTCCTGCGCCCGCGCCAAGCCTGCGTCAGGCTCCTCGTGACGGCCCCGGGGCTCCGGCACTGTCCTGACTCTTGACACGCCGTCTCCCTCCAGGTGCCGGGAGAGGCCTTCGGCAGCTCCCCACGTCCTCCTTGGGCTCCCCTCATGTCCGCCATCCACAGCAAGGGGCAGTGGGTGACGCTCCCAGCCCCACTGGACACCATCAACGTGCATCTGCGGGCTGGGCACATCATCCCCCTGCAGGTACCCGGGCCGGGCCCCCGAGCCTGTCCGCCCAGCTCTGGGGCTGCCAGACCCCATGCTGTCCCTTCAGGAGAGGGTCCGTCCCCAAACCTCAGGCAGAGAGGACAGCGACTAAGGGTTGAAGACGAGCTGACGTGCTGTGCCGGCGGGGGGCGGGGAGTCCTGCCTCGTGTCCCCTCCTTGGGAAGCAGCGTGCAAGCCTCCGTGGGCTGCTCGTGTCCTCGAGGGTGTCTGCGCTGGCCAGAGGGGTCAGGACAGGCGCCCCAGCCCCTCGGGTGTAGGCTGTCCTGTGGGTCCTGCCTCCCTCCAGCACCGACTTGTCCCAGCCCAGCGTCCTTCCCGTCCTGCTCCGGAGGCCTCTGCCAGGCTTGAGATGGTGACACGCGCCCCTGCTCTTCCAGGGCCCTGGCCTCACAACCACAGAGTCCCGGAAGCAGCCCATGGCCCTGCTCGCCGCCCTGACCGTGAACGGGGAGGCCCGAGGGGAGCTGTTCTGGGATGACGGGGAGAGCCTGGGGGTGCTGGAGCGCGGGGACTACACGGAGGTCACCTTCCTGGCTAGGAATGTGAGTCCCAGCACCTGCTGGGGCTGGTGGGCGCCGTGGGGACCCCTTGTCCCTGGGTCCGCCTCGTGAAGGGAGCAGGGCCTGTGGGCCAGCCGCCCTGAGCCGGTCCTCACGCACCTGCTGGTGTCCTGAGGGTTTGCCCAAAGCCCCCCACCCCCCGCCGACCCCCGCTGGTGGGGCTTCTTGGGCCATCGCTGACACCTCGCTTCTGTGTCCCCGTTCCGCCAGAACACCATCGTGAGCGAGCTGGTGCGCGTGACTGGCGAGGGGGCCGGCCTGCCGCTGAGGAGGGTGACCGTCCTGGGGGTGGCCGTGGCCCCCAGCCAGGTCCTCTCCAACGGCGTCCCTGTCTCCAACTTCAACTACAGCCCCGATACCAAGGCAAGAGGGCCCACAGCTGGGGTCCGAGGGCTTGTCCCCCAGGACGGTCGGGGGGCAGGAGGTGCCAGGGACCCCCAGGACCTGGTGCCCTCCGAGCCGGGCCTTCCAAGGGCGAGGGAAGGAGGGTAAGCACAGGCCCTGCGCGCCCCGGATCTCTGCTCCGCTGGTGCCTACACAGACGGCGGCGTGTGGGCCATGTTTAAATGCCAGCCCGCTTCAGGCTGGGGCGGCCAACACAGAGGACACCGTCCTCCGAACTCAGCTGGGGAGGCCCAGAGCCAGAAGCCCCCGGGGCTGGGGCCGTCCCCAAGCACACCGCTCACTCCAGCCCGGGGCGGAGCTCGGGACCTCCCCTCTGAGGGCACCTGCCTGGTGGTCAGTTTTTACTTTTTTTTAAATTTTTATCTTTAAAAGATTTTATTTATTTGAGAGAGAAAGAGGGAAAGAGCACAAGCAGGAGGAGAAGTAGAGAGAGAGGAGGAAGCAGGCTTCCCGCTGAGCAGGGAACCTGATGCGGGACTCAATCCGGGGCCCTTGGATCATGATCTGAGCCCCCCAGGCGCCCCGGTCAATTTTTATTTCTTGTTTTTCCCCAGACCCTGGACATCCCCGTGTCCCTGCTGATGGGACGGCAGTTTGTCATCAGCTGGTCGTGACCTGGGCCGGTGGTGTGCCGATCCTGTGTACGGGAGGAGACCGGTTTCACAGAGGCCCCGGCGCCTGTGACCTCCTGGTTAGGACGTGTGGGTGGGCCTTGGGGTCAGACACGCCTGCCCCACGTCTCATGGCGCCGCCCTCCCTCAAGAACCCCGGTCTGCCTGTGTGTCTACCTCTTGGGACCAGGGGCTCTGGGCCAGCAACACGCCGGACGGTTCTCCGCACAGATCCCATGGGCCGTGGCCCCAGGGTTGCCTCGTGTGTGCAGCGCTGTTCTGGAAGGCTTACCTCTCCGTAGCTTGTCACTGGAATGAGAATGATGTCGCCTGCCCCCAGCTCCCCACCTGCCCCCAGCTCCCCGCCCGAGACAGCATAGGTGCGCTCCAGATGAGGATGTTGTGCCTGCACCCCGAGGTCACGCCGCGGGCGGCTGTGCTGCTCTGGCCCGGTAAAAGGACAGGGCTGGACAGCCACCGCAGCCTGCTCTCTGGGCAATGCCCCCCGGCAGCAGGGGGAGCTGTCCCCTGCCCCCCGTCCAATGAGAGCGGGCCGGGGGATCTCCGGAGGGTTCACAGGACCCAGGGAAACCCTTGATCTTAAGTGCAATTATTACTAATAAAGGGGTCATTGCAATCAAGCTTCTGCTGGTCCTTCTGGGATTCGGCGCAGAAAGGATGTGTCTCAGGGCCAGGACATGGAGGCAGCCCCTCCGTCCCAGCCTGCCCCTCGATGCTCTGGGGGGTGGGGGCAGCTGCACGCATGCCACACCCCAGGCTCTCAAAGCAGCAGAGCCCTGTGCCACCTTCCCGGCACCACTCGGGCCTGGAGAATGTCCCACTGGGCGTGGAGTCCGAGGCAGGGTGGGTGGGAGGTGGGCCCCTACACCTCACCCCAGGCAACTAGTCTGCAGTGTGTTTTCCAGAGGTTTATGGAAAGGGGAGCTTCCCGCACGCTGTCCCGCTGAGATCACTCGGCCGGATTCCTCCGACACTCGCCTACGCTGTACGTCCCTGCTCGCCTCCGAGCGGGGATGCCACCGTGGGCCTCGGGGCTGGCTGCGATCCGGGGCCGGTGTGAATAAAGCTGCACTGAGTGGTTTCCCGGGTCCTCACTTCTCTTGAGCACAGGCCAGGGTGGCACGGTCAGGTCATATGGGGGCGGGTGTGACTCACGTTCTAGAAGCTGCCAAACTGCTCTCCAATGTGCTGGTGCTGGTCCGCATTCCCGCCAGCAGCCAGAGTGCCCGCTGCCCCGCATCCTCGCCGACTTGGGACTAGTCCGCTGGCCTTCGGCATCCTGGCGAGAATGGGGCTCGCGGTTCCAAACACGTGTCCCTGCACACAAGCCATGCCAAGCACCTTTTTGCAGACTTTGGCTATCTGTCACCCATGAATTTCTCTGGGGAAGTGTCTCTTCAAATCTTTGGCCTTTTTTTAACGTGGAGTGGCAGCCTTGTTAGTGACTTACACTACACATCTATCATAGATATTGTAGTCTTTCCATTGCTACTGTAACAAATGACTACAAGCTCAGTGGCTACAAACAGCAGAATCACCTCGTTGTGGCGCTGGTGGCAGGGAGGGCAGCCAAGGTCTCCCTCCAGGCTGCTTCCTCCCCGCAGGCTCTGGGCCCGAATCCGGTTCCTCGCCGGTGCAGGCTGCTGGCAGACGTCGGCCGCACGGGTTTGGAGGTCTGGGCTCGGGCTCCCGCCCGCTGCGAACCATGTCTAGAGGCTGCGGCTCGCCTTGGCCGTGGAGCTTCCAAGCCCAGTGACGGTGGGTGGGGCGCGTCAGACCCCTCTGGCCGACCAAAGTCTAGAATATGATTGGGTTTCCAGAGCTCAAGTGGTTGGTCTGGGTCCACTTGGGTATTTCAGCACGATCTCATCTCAAAATCTTTGATCACATCTGTCTGCAACGTCCCTCGTGCCATCCAATGTGACACAGTCCCAGGCTCCAGGGAGGAGGACCTGGGATCTGCGAGGGACCACGGCCCCTCCCGAGTAACAGCCCCGCATGCGGGCTCCGGCTGAAGGCCCCTGTCAGGTTTGCGCTTCAGAATTTGGTCTCCCAGGCCATGGTGCAGCTTCTTGCTTTCCCAATGGTGCCCAATGAAGAGTAGAGGGTTTTTCATTTTAAAGAGTCCGATCTATAATTATTTCTTCCGTCCTATTAAAGAAATCTTTGCCAAACTCAAGGTCCCTAAAAGGACTTTTCTCCCACTGTCTTCCAGAAGTTTTGTAATTTTAGGCCTTATATCTCAAGCTACTGTTTCTACATGGTGTGAAGTAACAACTGAGGATTTTTTTTCTCTGCATGTGGTTACCCCAGTGTTCTGGTCCCTTCGGTTAAAAGCATAATCCTTCCCCATGGCATTGCCTCCGCACGTTTGTTGAAAACCCTCTCACTATAAATCTGTGGTCTCTTTCTGGACTCTGTATCACGGTCGAGGCCCCGTGGCATCCCGGTTCCGCTGTCACTCTGTAGTAGTTTTTGCTGTAAGGCAGTCGAAGCCGTCCAGTTCGTTCAATTTCACAAAATTGTTCTCACTACACTAGATCCTTTGTATTTCCATATAAATTTTAGAATCGGGCGCCTCGGTGGCTCAGTGGGTGAAAGCCTCTGCCTTCAGCTCAGGCCATGTTCTCCGGGTCCTGGGATCGAGCCCCGCATCGGGCTCTCTGCTCAGCGGGGAGCCTGCTTTCTCCTCTCTCTCTCTGCCTGCCTCTGCCTACTTGTGATTTCTGTCAAATAAATAAATTTTTTTTAAAAATAAAAAAAGTAAATTTTAGAATCAGCTTCTCAATTTTTGCCCAAGTCTCAGTTTTGTGACTGGGGCTGAGCGGACCCTGCAGGACAGCATGGGGAGAGCCGACAGCTGACAAGGCCGACTCCTCCGCAGGACGGCCCCTCTCTCGCTCACGGACACTTCCCACCGCGATGTGCCGTGGCTTTCGGTGCACAGAGCTTACGTATCTCCCGTCTGACGGAGCCCCCGGGTTTCATTCTCCGAGTGTGCCCTGTTGACATGCAGGCGTACAAGTGAGCTCTGAATACTGACCTTGTATATGGCTGCGTTTCCTAAACTCAGTTACTGGCTCTTTGCTGCAGGTTCCATAGGATCTTCTACGTGGAGGATCGCATCACCTGTGCATAAGGACCTTTCCCTTTCCAACTGGATGCCTCTTGTCCCCTTTGGCTGCCTTACCGCGCCAGCCAGCGCCACGGTCTGATGCCGAACGTGCGAGATGAGGACACCGTGCCTCTCTCCTACACGGTTCCTGACAGCCACTCCTCGCTGTGGGCCCATCCATCCCTCCGTGCAGCTCAATCGGCCGCTGCCAGTGTCTGACGCTCCGCTCGAGGTGCAGGGGCGCGGAGGACTGTCACGCTGTCTCTGATGACCTACCTCTTCACTTACGCCCCTGGGAACACTCAGGCAGCAAAGCCTCGGTCCATGCTGCGCTTGCGGCTCCAGGCTCCGTCGGGCGGCGGGCTACCGAGGCCAGTGCTCCCGTGGCGTCACTCTTCGCTTATCTGCGCTGACTTCCCGTGACCGTGTGCAGCGGTGTCGTCTTACAGCCCAACATAACGATCTGTGAACAACGGACTTCACTCTGCTCACGCCCGTGTAAGCATCATTCAGGGGAGGATGCGGCCGGCTCCACGCCCGACCTGTGACTGACCACGCTCACACACAACTCACCGCCTTTCAAACGCGCTACCCAATGCTGCGACGCTCAGAGCAGCACGACCATGACCGCGGTCCACGCGATGTCTTCCTCCCGCCCTCCTGCCTCCCCGAAACACCGCCCCAGAGCACGCGCTCCCCGGCCGCCCTCCCCAGCCTCTGGAAAACACCCCCCGCTTGCTAGCTGTCTAAGTCACCTGCCTGGGACATTTCACAGACGCAGCATCACACAGCACGTGGCCTCTGGTGCCTGGCGGGCTCCCCGAGCAGGCGCTGCAGCAGCCCGAGCGGCGGCAATGCCAGCAGCAAGCTCCTCCGCGGGCACTTCCCACACCTCCCAGGGGATGGATATTGGGGTTATTTCCGCTTTCTAGCTATTAACCGCTAAAAATAGCTACTGAATACTTGAATATTCAACACGGAATGCTGAATGGCCTGAACATCTGTCTAGCGGGGCCCACCAGCCCTCTTGCTTCCCTCAATGCTCAGTTGCCAAGGGACGCAGCTAAACCGTCTGGGCTGCTGCCAGCTGCCTTCCCAACAACCCCCACCTGCTCATACTGATGCAAATATCAGCGCTCGCCCACAAAGCCCCCGGCGCCAAACACTCACTCCCCTTCCCAGTGCCGCAGCACACTGTGGGGAACCCACTTGTGCAGTCTACATTCCAGACTACTGCCCGAGGCAAAATTACTCAATTTTAATTGCTCCCACTGCTCAGAGCCAGGCTGCTTTCCAGAAAGTCTGTACCTATCGACACCACCAACATAAAGAGTTCCCACGCCCCTGCAACACTTAGGGTGGTTATGGAACCTCTGATAGCCATGGATCACATCTCAGTCACCTGCAAGGGTGAGCAGCTTTTGTGCTTTTTCTAACTGCTCTCTTTCCTGGACAGCATTTGAGTTAAGCTCCCCAAGTGTCTCACCTTGCGGTTGGGTTGGTTTCCTGCCCTCTCCTCCCCGTGCGCACCCGTTCCTCCTCCACCCTAACCGGCGGTGCTTCTGAAGCCGGAACAGCTCAAGGCTGGTGACCAGCTCAAGGCTGGTGACCAGTCCTTCCAGGGATTCACCCAGGGCTCCCATCCTGTCTCTTGGCACCTGGTGCACAAACCCAAGCCTAAGCTGGGGACAAGTATTTGAGGCCTCTGCTCTTCCACCTCCAAATTCCCTCCCTCCTGTCCATAGGAAATGGGGTCCGGCACTCGGGGCCGGCTGCCGTGTCCTGGCTGGGGACAGTGTGGGTGCACATGGCCGGGACTGTGGCGTCACGGTCTCTGCTGCCGGTGCAGAGGTGCCCCCATGCATTGCCTCTGGGCCCCTGTGCCGTCTCTCTGGGACGGGAGTTCACACAGGACGTCCCCTTCACAAACCGGACCAGTGCAAAAGCCTTCGGTCAGAATCGCTGGTGAACAGTGCACAGCGCTATCATCCTGACCAGTGTGCGCCGTCCGCAGAGGCCAGCAGAGCTACCACTTCCGTTTACTGTTCGAGACCAGAGAACGGGGTGAAGGGCCTGACGGGGTGCCCAGATCACACTGCACGTTACCAAAAAAGCAGGGGCACCTTGAGAAACATAAATTACAGGGGCACCTGGCTAGCTCAGTCAGTGGAGCAGGTGGCTCTTGATCTCAGGATCGTGAGTTCAAGACCCACATTGAGGGGTAGAAATTACTTAAATAAATGTTTAAAAAAAAGAAAAGAAACATAAATTAGAGTTTATAATAAAAGTTTCAAACATTTAATGAAAAAAAACCTCAGAGTAATGCATTATTTACATATAGGTAAGAAAAGAACACCAAACGCTCGTCCTGGGGGCTCTCGGAGAGTTCACATAAACCCCATCACCTGGAAGCCGCCCCCGAGCGCGTCCCCGCTAGAGCACGGGGCAGGTGGGCAGGCGGGCGGGCGGGCAGGCGGGCACTGGCTCCTCGTCGGCACATGGGGCTCCTCAGATCAGGTCAGCCACTGAGAGGCAGAAAGGAATATTAAGGAATAATATGAACAAGAAAACACACAGGTCTACCTAGAGGCTCACGACAGACTTCCCCAAAACAGGCAGAACGAGAACAAGAGAAGGGCCCCAGGGCCGCCCCAGCGGGGCCGGGCGGCCGCTCACCGTTCATGGGCATCTCGTCGATCTGGGTGGAGTAGTACTGCTCGATGTCCCTCAGGATGCGGATGTCATCATTCTTCACGAAGTTGATGGCCACCCCCTTGCGGCCGTAGCGGCCCGACCGCCCGATTCTTCAAGAGCAGAACAAACCAGTTCAGAGGATGCGGCAGGGAAGGCGCCAGGAAGCCCCCCGGCCGGCAGACCCCCCGAAGCCCGCCCGCACCTGTGGATGTACAGCTCTCTGTTGTTGGGCAGGTCGTAGTTGATGATGAGGGACACCTGCGGGACGTCCAGCCCCCGGGCCCACACGTCCGTGGAGATGAGCACCCGGCTGCGAAAAGAGAAGGAATTGAAGGCGGTCACCTCCATCACGCACGTCTCAGGCTGGCGGGGCGCCAGGTGGCTCCGTCCTTGATTTCGGCTCAGCTCGAGACCTCAGGCCCCGGGACGGGGGCGCCGCACCGGGCTCCACGCTCAGGGCACAGTCTGCTTGTCCTCTCTCTGCTCCCCCCACGATAAATAACATCTTAAAAAGAAAGGTTCTGGACTGGCTCTAAGTAGAAAACATGCCGGGTCACTGTCACCTGGCCCCGCGCAGGTGTGAGGGGTCGCGGACGCCAACGACCCGTGTGCAGGGCACTGTGTGTCCTCAGCTGCGCTGGCCTCCTGCGTGCTCGAACGGACCGAGACCAGGACCTCTCCCTGCGCTGCGCTCAACCTGTGGAAAGCCAGCCCCGTCAATCACTGGGAAACAAACCCTACTTCTGCCCGGCAGGAGCGGGGGACAGCAGTGTCACTGACTTCGGTGCGGGCTCCGCCGTGTGTTCCAACTTGAACTGTGACTCGCACCACTCTGCCCTTCAGCCAGGACAGGATCGGACACACCCTGGATCTGCACCGTCCAACACAGAGGCTGCCCGAGCACCCGCCGGCCGAGCACCCACTATGTGCCCAGCCTGGAACGGGGCTGTGGACGGGTCACACACACAGCATTTTGAAGACTTAGAACAAAAAGAAATCGGCAAAGTCTTAATTAGTATTTTTAATGCTAGTTACACGATGAAAACGCTGAAATGATTTGCCACATGAGATTAAATAAAATGTACTAAAAATCAACTTCACCTGGTTCTTTTCACCTGCTTGACTATGGCTGCCAGGAGATCCACGGTTACACTTACGGCTCGAATCCTAGCTTATGGGACGTGACTGTGGGGACGCGCTCAGAGTGCGAGGGCGCAGCCACACGGGAGAAGAGAGTTCAAGATGGAACAGGAAGGCGGCCCAGCCACATCACCACCCCCGTGCGCAGCCCCGCGGGGGAGAGAACAGGGCCCCGGGCACGCGCGGAGGGGAGGCCAGGCCCGGCAGGTCACGCGGCCGCCAGACACAAGCAAAGACGAGAGCCACACCGAGACCCATCAGGGGAAGGAACGGGGAGATGCAAACACACGAGCGGGGCAGCAGGACTTCCCAACGGCAACAGCCGTAACCCCAGGGTTCTCTCGGCAAACCCCTCCCTCGAGACGTCGCAAGGGCCGTTGCACAGTGAAGCAAACACCGCCCGACAAACTAAAACCCGCACCCTGTCCCCGGTAGCCCCAAAGTAAACACATAAAGACACTCTTCAGGGAGAAGGAGACCCAACCCAGACAGGTCTGAGACAAAGGAAAAGAGAAGTAGGGACGAGTCTCCGTGTGAACACTTTGTCACACGGAAACGTCGTGCGGTTTCCACGGAAGGGGACGAGTCTCCGTGTGAACACTTTCTGTCACACAGAGACGTCGTGCGGTTTCCACGGAAGGGGAGGGCCCCTGAAGTCCTGCTTCCAGCCTCTGCCGGCAGCGACGATGGCCCCAGAGCGCATCACGACAGGTGCCGATGTGCTAAGGGGGCTGCTCTACTCACGAAGGTAGAAACACTTTCCAAAACCAGAACTGGGGAGAAGGAATCACAGTGAGAAAAAACCCGAGAGAAAGAAACAAAGAAGAAACAGGAGAAGCAAAGTGCACCTACGACGCGTGCGGCCCGTTTAAACCACATACGCCAGTGTCGGCATTGACGGAACCGGACCGGTGGCTCCATAAAGACGGGATCACCTTCAGACTACAGGACAACCACCCGAGACACACTGCAGCCTGTGGCCGCAAACAGGAGACAGGGTGTGCTGGACCCTGGAGGGGACAGCCAACCGGAGGGGACAGCCACCAGATGCAGCCACCGTGGCGGCATCACAGCAGGACCGGGGACACAGGTGCTTCGGTGACGAAAGTCACTCCTCCAGAATCAGAGGGAGCCTGCAGGTGCAGACCCGACCGTAGGACACACCGGAGGGAGCAGAGCAAGCCTCCCAGAACGGCGTGCGCGGCACTCTCAACGTCGATGGGACGGTTCGGGAACCAAAGGCCAGGACGCAGAGCACCTGCACCTCCAGGCCCGCACAGGACGCGACACGTGGCCACCCCACAGCGCCCTGCCTGCGCACGCATGCTCACGGGCACCAGCGTCTGAAGGGAAGCGAGCAGTGGGCCACTGAGCACACCCCAGTACGAGCAACAGAGCACATTCTCTGACCACAGGGGGATTTAAAGACCCACCACGGAAGGATGAACAGAAAATCTCCTTATCTGGCAACGAAGAAACACGCTTCCAGTAAGGCGACCGGCCTACCCAGCGAAGGCGCCCTCCCAGGGGCCCCTACCACAGCTGGGAGCACGAGGGGAACCTGGCACAGCCCGCGGACGGAGAGCCCAGGGAACACCACCGGCGGGACCGGGTGTGGAGAGAGGGGCCTGCCCACCTGGCGCCGGACCGGAACTCCTTCATGATGGACTCGCGCTCCTTCTGCGGCATGTCCCCGTGCATGGACGACACCGTGAAGTTGGCTTCCCGCATCTTCTCCGTCAGCCAGTCGACCTGCACACCAGACCAACAGACGCGCTGTGAGCTCGGAAAGCAAACCAGACAGTACATTCTGGATTTTCCACGACAGCCTACAGCGCAACCGATGTGCGTGCACAGCCCAAGCGCTCTTAAAACTCAGACCAGTCGGGGTGCCTGGGGGGCCCCGTCATTAGGTCTCTGCCTTCGGCACAGGTCCTGATCCCGAGATCGGGATCAAGCCCCGAGCTGGGGATCAAGCCCGGAGTTAGGCTCCCTGTCGAGGGGAGGCCTGCCTCTCCCGCTCCCATCCCCGGGCTTGTGCTCTCTCACCGTCTGTCAAGTGAATAAATAAAACCTTAAAAGAAAACTCAGACCATCTTCACTGGGTATGCAGGAACTGCACTTTCCCCAGCATGTATCAGGGCAAAAGTTCCACATAAATTTCTCAGGGCGCCCAGCTAGCTCAGTCGGTAGAGCATGAGACGCTTAATTTTCTCAAGAAGGAAAAAAAGACCGCATCTCACTGTTCTTGTTTGAAATTCAAATTCACATCTTTTTTGGACGGTGGCCCAACTCCTTTCCCCGTTTCCAGGGAGCCACCAGGGGCTCTCCACGGAGCCTGCACACAAGCATCCCTTGGAGGCCAAGACCCAGGCCCAGGTCCCACCTAAAACCAGTGACACCCGAGCCTTCTCTGGTGGGACCAGCATCGACACATCTGCACAGTGCGCCGTCACGCCCGACTCTTCGCTTCTAAGCCGTTTCAGAGAACGGCTGACTAGCGTTCCTCAGAGAACCAACCTTCCATTCGGGCCAGAAGGACATGGAACAGCTCGGGTGACTGCGTACCTTCCTTTTGGTGTTACAGAAGATGACCGCCTGAGTTATGGTCAGCGTGTCGTACAGGTCACACAGAGTGTCAAATTTCCACTCTTCCCTCTCCACCGCCACAAAGAACTGCTTGATGCCTTCTAGAGTCAACTCATCACTAGAAAACAAAGACAAGTCCTGGGAACACATTCTTCTGCCAAGATCTGCGGGCAGACACAAGCCAAGCACAGCTCCTGGTGCCTGCCTGCCCCACAGAGGCACCTGCCCCTCCCAGCCACAGCCCTCCCTGGGGCCAGCACTTCCACCGCACGGGCCACACGCTGGCTGGTCTGAGCCCTCAACAGCCGCGAACCCCCGTATCATGTATTTTACTGCCACGACACTGACGGACAGACGCCATCAGCTAGTTGAGAGTTTGGAAATTACTGGGCCAAAGGGGAACAAAAGCTGGCTTTTCAAAACAGAAAATAAAATGAAATTAAAAATTCTTCTCATTTTACGCCCCAGATACAAGCTATGTGGCTGTGCTCTCGAACCACCCGGAAGCAGGGCGTTCCTACCGCTTCACCAAGATGCGGATGGGGTCGGTCATGAACTTGTTGGTCATCTCCAGGATCTCGTGAGGTAGCGTGGCGCTGATGAGCACCACCTGCGTGGCCGGGGGCAGGTACCTGTACACGTCGTAAATCTGCTCTTTGAAACCTGCGACAAACGGTGAGGCGGGGTGAGTTCTGAAGGCTGCACGCTCCGACCCAGACGTGGTGACCATGATGTCTGAGGCTGTACAAGGAATCTCCCCATGGAGCCGGGAAATCCACGCACCCGGCTCCCCGCGCCTCCCTGGTGGGCTCTGGGCGTCTCAGCCCCACAGTTAAGAGCAGCAGAAACCCAGCCCTGGGCTGCCCACAACCTCAGTCCTGGCTGCAGCTGCCCTGGGCCACCACCTGCTCGGCCTGGGCAGCACAGGGTCAGCAGGCGGAGTCCTAGGGCCCCGACAGACCACTACGCTGTGACCACACAAACGACAGAGCCCAAGATCCTCCTTTCCAAGCAATTCCCAGAGAACGTGGCTGCTGCTGGTCCGGAGGCCTGACCCTGAGACATGCTGCCCACGGGACTGGAGCACAAGGAGCCACCGGCAGCTTCACCAGACACTAAGGAAGCCCCGAGTGCCCCAGAGTCACTGTGCGTCCCACTCAGCTCAAGGGCAGCCTCTCAGGACACCATCAGCCGCCAGAGACTTGGCCACCAGGAGAACCCCGAGAACCCCACCTGCACTGCTGGACACCACCTGCTCCACCCGCACGACCCCGACGTCGTCTGGGCAACACCCCAAAAACCCCGCAGTACGAGGTGGAGACCGAGGCAGGGAGTGTGTGCAGGCAACACAAGCGGGAGGACACTGGAGCAAGGCCCTGGCTCAAGCTAACACTTGAGACTTTTAACTATGCCATTATGAGAGCTGATTTCAGGACCTGATATCAGGACCTGATTTCAACCGTGCACGAAGGCCACAGCTGTCATCACTGAGAACCAGCACCTATCTGTCATCGGATGTGTTTTGGTAGAAACACGTGAAAAGCCAAAAAGTACACAAGTCTAGAAATTCATCTTAGTAACTGTTAAGAAAAAAACCAGCCTAGACAACCCATAAGGCAACTAGTTAAATAAATGACAGAATACCCCGTTGCCACGAAACCAGCTTCCCTGACACACTGCTATGCTCCGCAATCCGCAGCAGGAGTCTACATGCCCCATCTCTAGCACACACCTCCCCATCTGTGCCGACCCCCAGACGCACGGGGCAATGCCATGCTAGGCTGGGCAGAGGTGCCGCGGTCCTGGCTGCCACTGGCCTCACACCCACCCCCTACGCCCCCCACCTGTCCCCAGTAAGAGCAAAGTGCAGGTTCATTTCCGCGGCCGCCCCTGGGGCACGAGGCTTCCCGCAAACACCAGGAACACTTGCATTCGTTCCACGTTTCACCTCTGCCGTGAGAGCGCGTTAACAGCTCAAGGTCAGGAGAAATCCGGCTTCTGTGACTCGTACCTTTATTTAGCATCTCATCCGCCTCGTCCAACACCAACATCTTGATGGCGCGCGTCCTCAAACTCCTGCGCCGAATCATGTCTGCACGGCCAGTTTGAAATTGTTAGATCCCAGACTTCGGGGAAGCAGCCAGCCTTTCCACTGGGCTCTGGAGGATTTCGGGGACCTTCCGTCCACTTCTTACGTGTCACCCACACACACACTCCAGCACGCAGCCCAGCAAACGGAGAAGAATGCTGGGTCAATGGAGCCTGTCTTCCAAACGCTCCCCGCCCACCACTTTTAGACAAAGGCACTTACCAAAGACACGCCCAGGTGTGCCGGCCACAACGTGCTGCCCATAGTCCAGCTTCCTGATGTCCTCCCCCACGTTGGTGCCCCCAATGCAGGCGTGGCACTGCACGTTCATGTAGTCCCCCAGAGCGAGCAGGCCCTGAATGGAAACCGGGGTCACGTCTGGGGCCCGCCCAGAGACCTCGGTGTTTCCCCAAAGTGAAGGAAACCTCTACTCCAATATAAGATGACCCCCAAGGATCACTGATTCCATGATTTAGATCATAAAACAACAAAAAGACCCACCCTCCTCTTCTACACTTTTCTGTACCAAGATGAAGTGCATTTTACTGGTTTCTTACTACAGAAACAATACACTTTAATTACAAAAAACCCGGACATATAAAATTTGTAATCCCAACCCCCCAGAGACAATATTAACATCTTAATATACATTATGTCTTTATGTTGTTAAGTGCAAAATAACAATTATTTTATCAAAACCAACTTTCTACTGAAAAAGGTTACACTCCGAGAATGCAAAAAGCTCCTGGAATCATACCAGCTGCACTGAGAGTAACTTAGCACAAACCAGGACCTCCTACTGATGATTTATGACAAAATGTCAGAAATCAGGAAACAAAATTTGAGGGAGCCAAAAATCAGGATTAGATTAAATCAACCCACCGGCCTTTTCCAACTGAATAGAAAGCAAGTGCAAAGAGCCCCCCGGACCCCCAGGGGCTCACCTTCTGGATCTGCACAGCTAACTCTCTCGTTGGGGCCAAGATCAAAGCCTGGGTTTCTCGAACCTGGTGAAATAATGTGTCAGGAAACAGACAATCCTCAGTATCCTCAAAGCAGACCACACTAATTCAGATGAAATGTACTCTGAACACTGCCATGTGATAGCCACACATCTTATCTCTTCCCTTTTCTTTTTAGATTTACTTATTTGACAGGCAGAGATCTCAAGTAGGGGGAGAGGCAGGCACAGAGAGAGAGAGGAGGAAGCAGGCTCCCCGCTGAGCAGAGAGCCCGATGCAGGGCTCGATCCCAGGACCCCGGGATCATGACCTGAGCCGAAGGCAGAGGCTTTAACCCACTGAGCCACCCAGGCGCCCCACACATCTCATTTCTAATGGAGGTAAAGGAACGCAGACAGAACTTCGAGTATGAACCAGCAGGATTCTGGCTTTCAGACAAGAATGTCCACTAAAATCTCTCCCCATTTACACAGGAATTTATGACAGAGTGTTAGTTAGCTCTCATAATGGCGTAGTTAAAAGTCTCTTAAAAAAATCTGAGTTAGGATGACTGAACAGACATTTTCAAAAACTGTCCTTTCAGAACACCGCGGTTACAGGAGAAAAGAAGTATTTCTTAGGAAAGAAGGAAGGTTCGCTTGAAGAGTGTAAGTTACCTGGATATCCAAACACTGGAGGACAGAAATGCTGAAGGTGGCGGTTTTGCCTGTGCCAGACTGCGATCTGTTAGAGGAAACACAGACACAGGAGTGAAGGACGGGCTACCCGGTCCCACTCACAGCCCCCTCCCATAGCAGCACTCCGAGGGGCAGGCTGCAGAGGCCCAAGAGGACCCACACCTTCAGAGCAAGGGGTGGGACTCAGTGGGGTCACGGGCGGTGAGATCAGCAGGTGCACCAGGGGACTCAGCGCCGCACCTGTAACCCTGACAGGCGTTACAGACGGCAGAAAAAGAGATTCCCTTCTCTACCAATGTAATTCTTCTCTACAATTTGAGACTAAAACCATCCTCCAAAAATAATTTTCCTTATAAACAAGTCTTTAGAATTAAAACAAATCAGGAATAAAGCTCTTGAGAGAGTATTATAAACCGTGCCACATGCCAACTAGTAAGTAAAACTGCCTAAAAATATGACAGCTTTCTAGAGTAGAGGACACAAAAACCAAAAAAAAAACAAGACACCCTGTGGCTGACGTCAAGAGACAGGTTGATGGCGAGTCTGTGGAGGAGAAAAGCCGTCCTCCCCAAGCACTCTGCTGGCTGACTAGCGCCTAACCCCGATCGGCGCCAGGGACGTACTGAGCAATGACGTCTCTCCCTTTAATTATCTGCTTGATGGCTCGCTGCTGGATGGCTGACGGTTTCTCAAAACCTGTGAAAAGAAACGGAGAAAGTTGGCAAGTTCGTTCTACCCGTGAGGACACTGGAAGCTCGCTGGGGCACAGACGGTGTGCTTGTTTAAGCCTCACCTCACCCCTCCTAACCCAAAATCCAACACACCCAAGCGCTTGAGAAACAGCCGCTGAATGAATTGGGCTGAACTGTATTTTCATACTAACATGCATCTTATTCATAAAGACCAAATCTATAAAGCAAACACCGTTACACAGAGACTCCAGTAAGATTACCCAAAAAACCCCAACGTCTGAACGGTGGTACTCCTGAGAACGGGTGGAGAGGTCGCCGTTTACTCCAGGTCCCCCTGCACTGACGGTGCAACAGCCTGCATCACTCTGCACTGTTCCGCTACTTTTTAAGCTAGGAGAGTGGAAAATGAACCCAGCCCTGTCCTTACCCCTTTCCTCTCGGATGAGCGTGCATGAGGTTCAAGCCGTCTATACTGGTGCCGACCCCACGGCCCGAGGTTCTGCTGGGGCCCACGCTGTGCTCCCCCCACGACTGACGCAGCCCCCTGAACTACGACACCACACTCTCCAACACAGCCACTACCAAAGAACGAGGCCGCTCTGAGGGAGGAAATGTTACCTTCCAAGTAAACAGGACCTTACGTACAAAAGCTGTAGTTTACTTACTTCTGGGTCGGCTTGACTACGTGGGACAGATTTCCCGTCCAACATTCAAACCGTAACAGATGATTTGAAACCCTCGTGATGACCGAGCCCCCGGACGGGAAACTAAATACAGCATTTGGGGAAGGGGTGTCCTGGATGCCAAGAGGTGGGCAGGACTGTCCGCCACCCCACCAGGCTCGGCTGCAGGGGCCCTTCTCGCCTCCCATCCCCTTGCCCTGTCTACACTGCGGTACTATCACGGGCTGTTGGGTAAAACGCGGTCCAGCCACGCGGGTCAGACAAAGGTGCTGATCGCTGCCACCCGCAGCCCAGCCCCACCTCCTCCCAGGCTCCCGACATCTCCAGCGAGACGGCTCACAGGCCTGCCTCAGACTCCCCTGCCTCCCTCACGCGCGCCCCACCTGTGCACGCGGCAGCACGCCCCAGCAGCCGCTCAACACCCGGGAATCCTCTGCTGCTCACTTTCGACCCGTCTCCACCTCCACACCATCAACTCTCCTCAACTCACGCCCCCACTCCTCCCCTGCCTCACTCTCGCCTCCCTTCATGTTCACACACTCCCAGAAGAACCTCCAAACCTGCAAATCTGACCCCGTCATTCCCCTGCTGAAAACCCTCCAATGGCTGGGGCGCCTGGGTGGCTCAGTCGCTGGGAGTCTGCCTTGGGCTCGGGTCATGACCCCGAGGTCCTGGGATCCAGCCCCGCATCGGGCTCCCGGCTTGGTGGGAAGACTGCTTCCCCCTCCCCCTCCCCCTGCTCGGGTCCCCGCTCTCACTGTCTGTCAATTAAATAAATAAAACCTTAAAAAAGAGAAAATTACCTTTAAAAAAAAATACAAAAAACAGCCTTCCAATGGCTTCCCACTGCACTTGGAAACAAAACTCAAACTCTTCATCACCTCAAGGATGCTCTGCCGGATCCGGCCCTGCCGGCCTGTCCCAAGTCCTCCCTGGGCTCCCACCACGGAGGGCAGCCCACTCCGAGCTGCAGGGTCCCGGCACCAGCTGCTCCCTAACCCAGGCCTCGCTCAGACGACGGCCCGTCCTGGGAGCCCCTTACCGATCAGCCCCGCCACCCCCTCACGCTGCCCCTTCGCGGCCATCACCACTGCCCGAAGCAAGCTCGGCTCCAGGCTGCGCTTCTCCCCGAAGCCGCTCAAGCTCCCTTAGGGCCCGAGCCTGCCGGGGTCACTGGTAAACCCTCGGGGCCCAGGCGGCGCGGGTCCTGCCGGCTACAAGCCCGTTCCCGCGGCAGGAGTGACCCGCCGCCCGCGCCCGAAGACTTGGCAGCCCTCGCCGGGCCCGGCGCCGAGCGGTGCACCCAGAACGACGCGCCGAACGGCAGCGACGCGGGGAGGGCGCTGCGCGCCGGCGGGGGTCGCCCGCCGGGGCCCCGGGACTCCCTCCTGGCCGCGCCCCCGCCCTCCCCGCCCTCCCGGCCCGCGCCCCGCGGCCCCGGACCGTAGGCGTAGATGCCGCGCAGAAGGTCCTCCCGCAGGCCCATGGTGTCGAACGTGGGCGTCACGTCCACCTCCTCGCTGGTCTCGAATTCCACTTTGGTCATGTCTTCCTCTTTGAGCAGCCGCTTCCGCGCCGACCCCGAGGTCGCCATCGTGGCCGTGGCCGCCATGATCCCGAGTCGGCTGAGCGCGGAGTGCGCGCCGCAGCGGAAAGCGGAAGCAGGGAGGCGCGCCGCCGGCGCCAGGAACTGACGTCACCGCGCGCGTGCGCACGAGAGTGCGTCGGGGCCGCGAGCTTCTCTCCGCGTGAAAGGGGAAGCGGGGCTGGCTTCAGGGAGAGGGGCGGTGCTGCTGCCGCTCTCGCGCGACTTAAGCTCCCGCGGGACCGCGCCAGGCCCTATAAATAGGGCGGAGGCGGCCAGGAGCGGCAGTTGAGTGGGTTGCTCCGTCCGTGTGTGCTTTCGTCCAGGTCCCTGTGCTGGGGGACCCGGAGCGCCCCGCCGACGGCCGCCGCCGCGTGAGGCGCCCCGTCCGCACCCTCCTCCCGCCGAGGTTAGGGTTAGGGTAACGCAGCGCTGGCGCCGAGGCATAACCTCACGCCAGCGTCCGCTTTGGGGAAAGCCTCGTGCAGGCTCTGACCCGTTGGCCGGGCGCGCAGCCCCGGTGCGGGCGAGTGTGCGGGGGGAGCGCCCCAGGCCGGGGGCGCGGGCGGGGGGCGCACACACGCCTGCCCCGGAGGGGGGCCCCGGAGGGCTTGGCTTCCCCGGGGCACGGGAGCCGCCCCCGCGTCTGGCCCCAGACGTCCCTGCGCGCGGCTGGCGGCGGGCTGGGCTGGGCTGGAGACGGAGCGGGGCGCTGGTCCCCTCGCCTCGTCCCGACGGCTGGGCCCGCGCGCCCGGGCGTGTTTGCCCCGCGGCCTCTCTGGGTGTGGGCGCGCTCCCCGGCTGCGGAGGTTAGTGTCGTGCCGGGGGCGGCCGTCTCCACCGCGAGGCCGGAGGGGGGACCCGGGCGGGGGCAGCGTCGGCAGCGAGCGGGCGAGTGGACGGGGCGGCTCCTCCCCGCGCTCCGGCTCGCGGGCGGGGTCTGTCCGCGCGGCGCGGACCCGGCCGAGGCGCCCGTGACGCCGGCGTTGGGGAGATCGTCCGCGTTCCTGAGGCCGACCTCCTCTCCCGGACGCGTGCGTTGTGATTCCGAGGGTTCCCCGCGCTTCTGCGAGGGCGTCCGGCCGCGTGGCCAAGCGCACGTGGGTTCCGCAGACGCGAGGGCTTCCGCGGACCGTGCGTGCCGAGGTGCACGGCGCTCGGCTGTTGCCCCCAACACCGCTCCGGGTCCGCTGTGCGGGTCCCGCTGTCCCTTGCCCGGAGCCGGGGCGCGCGCCGACGGAAGGTGACCGACGTGGAGTCAGCGAGGAGAGGGAAGATCCTTGCGTTCCCACCGAGTGCGGCGAGGACGGCTGCCTTGCGCTGTGGCGGGGTTTCCCATCTTAGCCGCATCCCCTGGACTCGGCTTTGGCCTCCAGCCTCCGCGCCGTTTTCCTGCCCAGGTCCGTGCGCCTGCGTTGGAGCACACCTGGGAAAAGCCTCTTCCTTTGGTTTGGGGCCAGGGACTTTCTGACAATGTAGGGCCAGAGCCCAGGCAGGGACGGGAGCTTTGGGGATAGGGGCGCGGTCGTCCGTGCAGTGTCTCCTGACCGGGGCTGGCCCGGAACAGCGGGGAGCAAGGCTGACTTGGTCTTTGTCCCTGAGGTCACTGTAATCCGGTGGGATGACACTCTCCCCCCAAAATACAGTGTGTGAAGTGTGGTGCAGGACACGCAGGGGCTGCACCCAAATCTAGCGGGCAGGTCCCCCTTGGTGACCGACCGCCCGACTGCGAGGCCTCTGGGAGGATAAAGAGGGTACATCCACCCTAGGGAGCTTGGGGCTGGATATGGGGTTCAGTCGATGGGGACGGGTGGCCCCTGGCGATGGCCGCCGGGAGAGTCCCTCTAAGGAGAGATGTCCCCCTGCCCCAGTCCTGCACCAGTTTCCACAAAGCCTGTGCAACGCACTGCAGAGTCCGTAGATCGGGAGCAGGTTTTGCTTTACCACCGGAGAGAAGTATAATCTAGTCACTTGTGTATTGAGAACAGACTTTTGTTTCCGGCTCGTTAAAGTACTTGTGCCCTGGGGCTCCTGGGTGGCTCAGTGGGTTAAGCCTCGCCTTGGGCTTAGGTCATGATCTCAGGGTCCTGGGATCGAGCCCCGCATCGGACTCTGCTCAGCCGGGAGCCTGCTTCCTCCCTCTCTCTCTCTCTGCCTGCCTCTCTGCCTGCTTGTGATCTTGGTCTGTCAAATACATAAATAAAATCTTAAAAAAAAAAAAATACTTGCGCCCTGTCTCATGGTAGATGCCTGAGCATCTATCTGCCTGCAGTGCGGGAATTGACAGCCTGCTTGGGGGTCGTAACCAGCCCACTGCTCCAACGTCCCCAGTAATGTCTCCATTAACCTCCATAATGTCTCCAGAAATCTCAATTCCAATTCCAGCTAGAAGGTGCAGACTAGAAATGGCCCCGCTCTGAGTCCCCTAACCTAAAAGATGGATTTAGAGGCTTGTTACCCCTGGGCTCCCCATCCCGGGGCTTTTGGTCACCACAGGGGACCCCCCCTCAATTCTGTTGGTGCCTGTGCCTCCTGCACTCCCTTCCCACCCCATTTATGTTTGGGGGAAGGTGGTTGCCTTATTACCTGATGAGACTAATCTCGGGGAGGGCAGGGCCCTGACTGCTTTTTCCCCCATCACTATCCAGCATGTAGTAGGTGTGGCTGGACGTGTGGAGCGGGAGGGCAGGAGGAAGCGGGATGGGTCCTGCTGTCTGGAAGATCCCCAAGTTCATCTCCGAGCAATGGGGGAAACAGGAACAGAACTGTGGGCTACCCCACGGGAGACCGCCAACTTTTCTCTGTATCTGGGTTGGACTCCGGGTGGAGACAAAGTGGCTGGTCTTGTCCAGGGTGGGAGGTTTGGGTGCAAGCTGCTGGGCTGGGCTCCCGTGAATCATCACCACAGGAGCTGATGCCCTGAATCTGAGGGACTGTTCCCAGAGCTGGACTTCCTGCCAGAGGTCCCTGCCCATCACCAGGTATTAGAGGGTAAACACAGGTTCTTTGTACGTATGGACCTCTCTAGCCCCACCTAGTCAGGGCAGCAGCTTGCTAAGCTCCAGAACCCACTGGCTGGACCCGAAACTACACACTGCTGGCGTCCAGCATTTGGGCGGAAGAAGTACAAGACCCATCTCTCAGGCATAGGCACGTTCCAGGTGCTGGAAGGGGCGGCGGACAGGACAGATGGCGCTGCCTCGCACAGCTTGTGTTCCGTAGGAGGGCAAAACTTGCAGACCAATGAGATAATTGCAGGTTTTATAACCGCATGATGCAAAACGGAAAAAAAGCAAAGTGGAAGAGAGTCAGTGGGTTGCTGATTTACAGAGTGACTGGAGGACGGTGCCCTGCAAGTTACTGAAGGAGGTGGCCAGGGCAGCACCCCAGGGCGGAGTCTTCCAGGAAGAAGGGACCGTGAGTGTGATGACTCCTGGACGGGCAGGGGATTGGTGTGTCGACAGACAGCCGAGGTGGTTGTGGCATCGTGAACCTGGGCAGGAGTGGGGGTGGGGGAAGCGGTGAGCCCGGCCAGATCATAAAGATGTCACAGCTTGGGAGTTTAAATGCATTTGGCCGGTCGCGGGAGCCGCTTCAGGGTGGTTTTTCTTTGAGAAGAGAGGATCGTGCTCATATAAGCAGTTTAGAGAGTTGACCTGGCTGAGGCAAGAGGTCACAGGGCTGGCCCGAGGTGGGATGTGCAGATAGACGGGCTGTCAAGGCTGGCTAGGACTAAGACAGACTCCTGGGTGTCTTTGCAAGCGTCTGAGGGGCCGCAGGGTGAGACGGGAGGGCCACAGGACAGCAGTGGGGGGGAGCTGGGGGGCGACGCCGAGAGATGAGTAGACCCAGGAGTGCAGGTGCACACAGTGGCAGCCGCAGGACTCGCGATCGCCGGGAGGCGGGGACAGCCCCGTGACCGTGGAGGGATGAGTGGGCAAAGACGATGTGGTCTGTCCGCACAACAGGGGGCGTCATTCAGCCACTATGCTGAGCGAAAGGAGCCGGACACAGGTCACATATGCCCGGTTCTACGAGATGTCCCGAAGAGGTAGATCCACAGACAAGAAGTAGATGAGTGGCTCCCGGGAATGGGGTAGGAGCTGCTCGGTGGGCCTGCCTAGGGCTTCTTTTTGGGGTGGCAAAAACGTGCTGATTAGAGGTTTGCACAGCACTGTGAAGGGCTCACGTTCAAACGGTTAATTTTAGGGGCGCCTGGCTGGCTTGGTAGAGCGTGCGGCTCTTGAGCTCCAGGTTGTGAGTTGAGGCCCCACACGGGGCATGAAGCCTACTCAAAAACACAAATAAATAGAAAAGAAAATGCTGACGTTGTGCTGTGTGAATTTCACCCAATTCAGCCGGGTTTGATCCGAGACGCCTAGACGGGCCCGTGAGGCTGTGACAGGCAGGTGTTTGCGCGTCCGAGTGTGGAAAGTAAGAGAATGACTGGTTCGACCTGCTCCTGTGGGCATGGCTGCTTCCTGCCTCCTCAGCCCACTCTGCATTGGCGCGGGCCGGAGATGGGGTGGGGTCCACACCGACCGGTCCGTGCCCCAGAAGCCAAGCTCACAGCCACACCCAGCCCCGCCCCAGGGACACGCACTCCCGTCTTCTCCACCGTGGGGTTGAGAACCTGCCTAGAAATTCCCCCAGCATTCGTCGGAAGAGCGAAGGCATAGTCCCCATTCACGGTGTGTCGGCCTCTACCCGAAACCTGCCCTTGCAGGGCAGCGGGGCCCGCCGCCCTCCGCCCGCGCTCCGGGTCTCCGGCCCTTCGTATGCCCAGCCCCGTCTCTCCACCTGCTGACGGCATCCTGATTGCAAGGCAAGCCCAAAGGCCCCCCACGCCAGCTCCCTCCGTTTTATGGAGAAGGCGTCACCCTCAGGTGCTCTGGGGCTGGCCCCAGGCAGCTCACGGGGTCCACTGATCACTGCTGTGGGATGTGGTTACCAGGTGGTGCTGTCCCCGTGCCGCCTGGACACCCCACCCCCACCCCAGCCCCACTCCTCCGAGTTCCCCCAGAGTCACTCTTTCAACCAAGCTAAGGTTACCAGAAACCCCGCTTTCTTGACCTCGGATGTATGGAAACGTGGTCGGTCGGGGTCTCCCTGACGATGCCATGGTGACAAAGAACTGGTTTTTGCTCTCCTCCTGCACTCACGCCTCTTTGGGACCTGGAGGCTTCCTCAACTCTGTTCTGCAGCTCTTGGTACTGCTGTTCCTTACATCAGAGCCACCGGCCTCCTCTCTGACTTAGAATGATGGCATTTCTTTGAGTTTTTTAGAACTATCTAGAACTTTCCACGCACCAGGCCCAGTAAGAAATGCTTTCCCACCCCGATGGTTACAGGCGCCCCATGAACCCCACCGCCAAGGAAAGAAAGACAAGGCTTAGGAGTTGAAATGTCCCATCTTAGATGAGAACAGGGCCACGACTCTGGGCTGAGAGCCTGCATCCGTGTCTGACCTCCGATCTGTGCTCCGGCCGCTGCCCCCGCCCTCCCCGCTCGGCCCCAGGCTGCCTCAGCCTCGTGCTTCTCCTCACCAGGCAGGAGATTTGCTGGTGGCTGTTCTGCCATCAACTGGCTGTGTGACCTTGGGAACCGGCCCGTGTCTGTTGGGAACAGGCACCCAACCAACGTGTACGCATTCTCTTATCGTCTGGAGGCGCATGGTGGGGAGGCAGGCAAGAAACCAGCAAGTAACTGGAACGTATTATATATTAAGAAGCAATGTGGGGCGCCTGGGTGTCTCAGTGGGTTACAGCCTCTGCCTTCTGCTCAGGTCATGATCTCAGGGTCCTGGGATCGAGCCCCGCGTCGGGCTCTCTGCTCGGCAGGGAGCCTGCTTCCCCCTCTCTCTCTGCCTGCCTCTCTGCCTACTTTGATCTCTCTGTCAAATAAATAAATAAAATCTTAAAAAAAAAAAAAAAAGCAATGAGTCCGACAGACACATACGAAGCAGGGTGAAGGGGAGGGTGAGCCAGGGTGAGTCCGTGATTTTAAGTAGAATGGCCTGGAAAGGCCTCTCTGAGAAGATGCCTCTTGCCTGGAGTCCAGAAGGAGGCACAGGAAAGAGGGTTTCAGGCAGAAGGAACTACAAGTGCAAAGGCCCTGGGGCTGGAGTGTGCCTGGAGTTTTCAAGCAGCCCTTGTGTGCGAGGCAGGTAAGTATGAGGTAAGCAGGGCCCTGTGGGTCGCAGTGAGGACAGACGGAATGACATACCCTGACTCGTCCTTGGACGGTATACCTCTGTCTGCAGCACCAAGAATTGGCTTTGGGTGGGGGGTGTGGCAGAGGTCAGGGGACAGCAGTGTCAGTGCTGAGCAGTGACCAGAGTCCGGATCTATCCTAACGCAGAGCAGCCACGACTTTCGCCTCCCCCAAACAGTGGCTATCGATGTTGACTTTGGGTGGGTCCATTGGAATAGCTTAGATACTGGCCACAAAGGGTTGTAAGAACCAAATAAAAGCTCCAGCTGAATCCTGATCTTTCCGGATTTTTCTGAGGGGTTTACGCTAAGCTGGGCTGACTGCTCCCGGAGGAGAGAAGATTCCCTGCGCCCCGAGATTCTCCATCCTCCTCTGGGTCACCGCCACCCCAGGTTTCCTAGGGTTCTCACAGAAGCAAAACAGACTTCTGCACGTGTCCTCCATGCCGCGAGAACGGATTGGCTCCTGAGGGATGCGCGGAGACCCAGTGTAAGGCGAGGGCTCTGTGGGCCGGGCCGGGAAGGACGGACCTGCCAGACCTGCTCATCTGCCTCCCGTTCAGTCTCGGGTCAGCCATCGCTTCTCCGCCACAAGGACGGCCAGGGCATGGAGTCTGTCCCCGGGAGAGCAGGTCAGCCTACCAGGCAAGGGCGCGAGGGCGGCCGGGATGGGGTCCCAGAGCCGTCCTCGGGGGAATGCGGGTCTTCTGCCTCATAAGGGGTGGAGGTGCCTGTTTTGTGGGTGAGAGAGGAAGCAGTTTGTCCCCTTTGGCTTGGTCAAAGGACTCGAACGTTCTCTGGCTGGTGAGTGCCGTCTAGCTTGGCAGCACGGGCGTGATGGATGAAAGCAGGCTCTGATGTGGGCTCTTAGCTCTACCTGGTTCTCCGGTCAAAGAAGGGGCAGGAGGGTTCTCCTAAGCGCAGCTGCCTCTACTGGTGGGGTGAGGACACAGCCGGACATCTCCAGGGGAGCGCTGGGCTGAGCCGTACTTAGCTGACGCCTGGTGGCCGTGCATCTCACCCGTCATGTTTCTGGGTTTATGCTGATTTTTCTAAGCTCTCCCGTACTCACCCCCTCCCATTCGGGGCCCTGCGAGCGCACGTGTGTGTGCTTTCTCCTTCCCTCTGCTGCAGGCGAGGGAAGACTGAGCCCTGAGCTCTGAGGAGGCAGGGGCAGGTCCTGCAGGAGGACCCCCGACTCAGATGCTCAGGGCTCCTGTGACCTTGGGTTCCCTCTGAAATGGCTGCAGGGTTAGAAAAGACCTTTGAGAATTTAAACGATGCTGAGAGATCGCTGGGGTAAGTTTCCTTCACTGGTAGGACTAGCCCCTATTGAAATCGGGACTAAGTTGCAAACCCCCAGAAAACATTTTGGGTTTCGCCAGAAGCCGCATTCTTTGCGTCGGTGCGTGAAGAACGGCCTGGAGCGGCTGCTGCTTGGTTTTGCCACCGACGCCCGACCCCAGTGTGGCCAGGGGTCCCGGGCCTGGTTGGTTGGGGTGTAGAAAGTCCCCAAGAGACCCCTGTCTTCAGCTGCCCCGGCGAGACAGCGGGTAGCATGAGCTGACCTGTGTGTTCACCACGATGGGGCGGGAGTCTATGAAAAGACCGGTGTTCTCAGACCTGCCACGGGAGTCCTGCCGAGCTGGGGGCCAGATCGGAAACGCCACGGACCCGGGGCTCACCACGCAGTGAGGAGGGCAGCCTGGGCTCCTGCGTTTTCCCACCCCAGCACGGTCCCCCCCCGCCCCCGCCTCAGCTGAGCTTTCTCTAGTGCAAGTCCCAGGGCGTTCTGGGTGCTTTCTTCAGCCCTGCGGACGTCCGCGGTTCTTTTCTCTCGAGATGAGCAGCTAGTGGGGCAAGTCCTCGAGACCCTCCCCCCGGTTCTGTGATGGGGGCTGGGGGAGTCGCTGGGTCCCGCCCCCCGCCCCGTAGCAGCCCATCGGTCTCAGGGCTCATTTACTGGTTTTCAGAGTGACGGAAAGTGTTTACTTTTCCACCTTTCCTCATTTTGTGGCTGTTTATGATCTGTGTGTTTATTTGCGACTCTGGCGTCCTCCGGGAGGAGCTGGGGCAGAGATTCTGAGTCTTGCTTCATTGGGTACTTTACCACCTGGACTGATTTGATGTGTGGAATTGGACCCAGAGTCTGAGCCGGACGCGGTGGGAGACCGCTGTCCCCATGCCAGATGTCACTGGTCTTCATCGAAGACACCTTCACGCGTGTGGAGAAGGGCTCCTGGGGCGCAGGGCAACGGGGGGGCGGGTGCACAGACGCCGGAAGGCCGAGGCCAGGAGGCAAGGGCGGGGGGCGAGGGCGGAGCTTGGCTGGGGGCCCCAGATGGCCAGGACACCTGCAGGCCCAGCTCGGACTACAGAAAGCAGGCCAGCTCCCCAGGAGGCCTCCACATCACCCACCCTCCTCTGCATCCTGGCGGGGCGGAGGGGCGGGCAGAGGGGAGCAGGGTGTGGCTACCAGCTGCTCAGGGAACTTTTCTTTAAAAAAAGAAAACTTTTGTTAAAACATAATTCATGTGCCACACAATGCGCCGATTTAAGGGGTGCGACTTATGGCTTCTAATAGATTCAGGTATGAGCAACTGTCGCAGTCGGGTGGCCCACGACGTGGTGGGTAGCTATGCCACGGTTCACCCCCCGGTTCCTTCGAGGAACCTGCTTCTAAGCCCTGAGGAGGTGTCTGTAGTTACTGAGCAAACCAGAGGTCAAAGATCTGTCAAGGGATTTCCTGGATCAGAACTTGCCTTATTTATTTATGTATTTTCCCTCCTCCTTGCCTTAGTCTTTGGGGCCTGAACTTTGAATTCTGGAGCAACTCGGGGCTGGAGAGAGCAGGAAGCCCATCTTGGTGCTGCTCTGGCCGGCTGTTCCTGCCGGGCCCCGTCCTGCTCTGCAGCCACAGGGGAAGGAACGGGCGGCGGCGGAGCCACAGCTGGCCACGGAGGGGGCTCCAGATCCCAACCCACCGCGAGGAGCTGCTGGCAACACAAGAGTGAGCGTTTTCAGTGAGCACTTCCTGTAGCCTGGGTTCCCCGTACGGATTGGGGGGTGGCTGCGTTCGTGGAGATGAGGTCTTCCCACCACCATTCCCCATTTCCCTGAATTTACACCGGTTGGTTTGCTCTGGCTTTCCGGCGTTTTTAGGGGACAAACCTCTTCCAGAGGCTTTTGACTCCAGCCGCTCCAGCTTGTTATTCCAAAGGAAAAGAACCAAATCCCAGGAATTCAGGGGTCTAAGAGAAACATCCCCATCTGTGTCCAAGGACCTCACCACAGCACCGAGGGGGTTGGAGGAAAAGTAGAAACAGCCTAATGCTGGCCCCGGGGGCATCGGCAGAAGTCAGCTGTGGCTTGTTCATATCATTGAAGCCAGCATGAGTTAAAAAAGGAGGAGATTCTGTAAGCGACTAAACCTCGGAGGGGGGAACACGTGGAGTGTAGAGCTGTGCCCAGCGTGACACTGTTTATAGAAAGTCAGAGTCAACAGGAAAGACACCATTTATGTTCAGCTGCTCCTCGCACAAGGAATCGTGTAAAAGTGGGCGTCTGTTTGCAGACACACCCACACATGGGACACGGCCCAGCAGCTCCCTCTGGGCACAGGGCGAGGGCCAGGCTGCAGCTAGCAGGACTGAGCCCACTCTAACGACGCATTCCCTTAATGAGGAACCTTCTGCTGAGTCTGAATGACGGGCACACAGATGTGTTGTCTGTTTGTGGGACTTTTTTAAAGAGCTTGAACTAAGGGGTGTCTGTGTGGCTCGGTGGGTTAGGCCTCCTGCTCTTGATTTCAGCTCAGGTCGTGATCTCAAGATTGCGAGATCGAGCCCGGATTCAGGGTCTGCGCTGGGCTCTCTGTCGATGTCTTAAAATAAACAAAAACAAAACAAGAAAAATACACTCGAACCAGCCCAGGATTTAAAAGCATTTCAGAGCTGTTCGGATGGAAAATGTTCTAATGACCCTGTGCCAGGGCCAGGAGGGAAGAGAGAGACTTAGCCAGGGGCTCGTCGCAAAGCTGGAGGCGCCGGGTCAGCTCCCCGGGCGGGAGGCTGAGCGCTGCCCTCCCAGGTGCTTCCAACAGAAGGTCTTGGATTTTAGGTCAGTTGCATCAACACGCCCCGCCCCAGAGCGGCTGGTCAGGTACGTGGAGGGTGAGCTGCTCCATGACCTCTACCCAGACAGACCAAGAGCCTGTGGCCCCAGCCAGAGAGTCCGCCCAAGCCCACTGTAGCCGAGCCCCTTCGGAGACCTGCCAGCCGAGAGGTGGCGGCCCGTGTTACTTACTGGGGGTCCTTGGTTTCTGTTCTAAATTGTTTTCTAGTACATTCTTGCCAAGTGTCACTCCCTAGCACATGCCCTGAGCATCTCGGGACGGGTGTCCTGGGGCACGTCAAAAGCAGTGGGCTTTCCGTGCACACACGCCTCCCCACAGCCCGCTTCCTACCTGTTCCCCCCACGCCCTCACCATGGCCTGTGGGAGCCTCCTCTGGTTGCCGGGGGCACAGGATGGACCATCCAAACCCCCACGTTTGTTCCAGGCAGTGTCCCTGAAGCTTCTGCCGTCCTCAGCCCTAAGGAGCCGTCTTAGACGTTTCCTCCCTCGCCGTGCTCCCGTGAGAGCGTCGTGTCACAGGTGTGCCGAACGTGTTTGTGCACAGCTGAGCTTTGTACGTGTCAGGGTAAGAGTTTCGGGGGGCTCTGTCGCCCCCATTGAGAATGCTTGTTCTGGACCAAGCTTGTAAATCAGCTCCCCAGGGCCAAGGGCAGTTTCCCAGGCTTCAAAGCAAATTCAGTGTCCTGACGCCCAGAGAAATCAGTTCTTGTTCTTCTTTGGAGAGAGGAATTGATGTGAAATCAGCAAGAGGGAGGGCTAATCAGCGCCCCGGCCCGGTCACTGGGCACCAGGGCCAGGGCGGCATCACTGTCCTCTCCAGACGGGTCACTACCCTCCCCGCCCGCCCGTGACCTGGGGTGAGGGGTTGGACTGGAAAAGCCCCGCGGGCCCGGAGGCCATGACGCCGGGTCCAGCCGTCCATGGCCGCCCTCTCCTTCCAGCATTCCTGGCCTGGGGGCCATGGCGATGCTGCGCCGGACAGAGTCCACGCTGACCGCGCTGGACGAGGACGCGCTGTGGGAGCTGCTGGAGAGCCACCGCCACAAGATTGTGCGCAGCATCTGCCCCAGCCGCCTTACCCCCTACTTGCGCCAGGCCAAGGTGCTGGACCAGCTGGACGAGGAGGAGGTGCTCCATGGCCCCAGGTTCACCAACACTGTCATGCGAGTCGGTGAGGATCCCCCGCCCCCGGGCGCACACCGCCCCCTCGGCCCCTCCCCGCCACGGCAGCTCCACACGGGCTGTGCCACGAAGCCTGGGGCCCGGCAGGGAGTGCAGGACTTTAAGGACCCACGTTGCAGGGATGGGGACTCTGTATGCCTTCCCAGAGCTGCCGTAACAGGCGACCAGCCAGGGGTGGCTTAGACCGGCGGAGACATGTTGGCTCATAGTTTGGGATCCAGGTGTGGGCTCTAGGGGCATGTCCCTGCCTGTGCCTTCCTGGTGGCCCGAGCTGGCCCTCAGCTTGTGGCCACATCCCTCCAGGGTCTGCCTCTGTCCTCACATGGTCTTCTCTGTGTCTCCTCTTCTGTCTCATGGGTGCCCTTGCTATTGGACTCGGTGGACTCAGGACCCCCCCATCCCGATAATCCAGGGCGATCTCTTCCGCAAAGACCCTTTTCCAGATTAGCTGCCATTGGCAGGTTCCAGGTGGAGGTTCCTTTGTTGGGGGGGGGGCACAATTCAACCCACTCTAGATGTCTTCGGAGCCGATTCTGAGAGTCTGACTAGCTATGTTCATTCCCTGAAAACCAAGGAAGCTGATAGCCTCACCCTGTCAGAACTTTGGGAGACTGGATGAGACCGTTTATAAGAGACTCACCTCCAAGCCGCAGCCGTGGGAAGCAGGCAGTACAGTGGTCGCTATGAACATGATTCTGTTTCTGCCTGATGTTTAGGAACCTCAGATCCAGGAGAAGGGAATCCAAGCCACCAAGCTGGTCTGAGAGCCATGAGATCCGGGAGGCGGGCTCGCTGGGACTCGGGCCCTGGGGCATTGTCCTCTGCTTCTTTCGTCCCATGAGATTTGCACAGTGTCCGCATATGTCCACTAACACGGCTGGGGGGTCTTCAGAGCAAAGGTCACCTTTTTCCTTCTTTTATGGCCAACTCGTGGCACTTGGGTTATAGTAGCTTCTCAAGGACTATGAGCCTGGCCCTTCTGGGGACTGGCTGCCGACACGTCCCTTAAAGAAACCAGAAGAGCAATGAGGGCACCCGCCCCCAGGGATCCCGGAAAACTGCTGTCACCTCCTGATCCCTCGATGTGCGAGGATTTCCTCCCCCTCCGCATCCTGCATCCCAAGGGAAACCCCCCCAGAACTCACGACCCGACACCATTCTCTCACCCAAGGGCACTTGTTGGATTTGCTGAAGACGCGCGGGAAGAACGGAGCCATTGCCTTCCTGGAAAGCCTGAAGTTCCACAATCCAGACATCTACACCCTGGTCACTGGGCTGCAGCCCAAGGGGGACTTCAGCAACTTCAGTGGTGAGGGCTGGGTCCTGGGGCTGGGGGTCCTGGGCACAGGCTTCTTTGGAGCCTCTGGGTCCTAGTGCCTGCATGCTCTTGCTTCTCCTGCTAACCCCCCAGCACTCCAGGGGTGAGGACACCCCCACGAACCATGTGCGGGTGGCAGAAGGAACCCACGGCCTCTGGATCTAAAAGGAAAGATCTTGGGGTGCGCGGGTGGCTCAGTCGCTTAAGCATCTGCTTTCGGCTCAAGTCATGGTCTTAGGGTCCTGGGACCGACTTCTGCATCAGGATCCCACTCAGTGAGGAGTCTGCTTCTCCCTCTCCCCACTGCTCTCTCTCTAATGAAATAAATAAAATCTTAAAAAGGAAAGATCCGTCCCTACTTAAGCAGTAGCGACGGGAATTCCACTTGGGGCAGAGAGTCTGTACCTGGGTGATGCAGGGAGAGGGCGAGTATAGCCTTTCCCTAGACACGCTCCCGAGATGGCCTTAGCCTCGGCCATGTGCTTATGTGGAGGGGGCGGCTCCTGCTGGGAGAGGCCCCTGCCGGAGGGGATGAGGAGTGAGGCCGGCAGCCTTCCGCACCTCTGCTCAGCCGGAAGAGCGGAGATCCAGCCGACCTGAAGGGAAACACGGCCATTTCTGTTCACTGAGTGATTTCAGGCTTCCGTGCAGGAGCTATAGAAAGACTCTGGTGTGCAAAGGGCAGGACCAGCATCACTCAAAACTGGATGGGAAAACCTTTCTGCCTCTTTGGTATCGTAGACCGTGGTGACGTTCGCTGGAGTTCTGTTGTACGGGTTTTTATCCCTTGTTCTTGTTATGTCTCTCATAGGGTGGCGTGGAGAAGGTCCGGCAGACGCACACCTTAGCTGACGAGGGGGAGCTGGGTCGACACAGCAGGGCCCCCTAGGGAGGCTCAAGGGGGTAATCCTGGCTCCACAGTCACCAGTCATGCTATTTATATAACCAAAGTTGCGCCCAGAAGTTTCTTTTTCTTTTTTTTTTTTTTTTAAGATTTTATTTGTTTATTTGACAGACAGAGATCACAAGGAGGCAGAGAGGCAGGCAGAGAGAGAGGCAGAAGCAGGCTCCCCGCTGAGCAGAGAGCCCGATGCGGGACTCGATCCCAGGACCCTGAGACCATGACCTGAGCTAAAGGCACAGGCTTAACCCACTGAGCCACCCAGGCGCCCCAAGCCCAGAAGTTTCTAAGGAGACCCACAGATTAGGGTCGGGGGGCTCCTGCTTGAGGGTCTGGGCAGAGGTAGCAAAGCCCCTGGTGGCCGAAGAGGGAGGTGCCCTGGCCCACCCGCCCCTGGTCCGCAGGGCTCATGGACACGTCCAAGCTGACCGAGTGCCTGGCCGGGGCCATCAGCAGCCTGCAGGAGGAGCTGAGCCAGGAGAAGGGGCAGAAGGAGGCCCTGCTGCGGCGTTGCCAGCAGCTCCAGGAGCACCTGGGCCAGGCCGAGGCCCGCGTCCAGAGCCTGGGCCAGATGGAGGCCGACCATGACCGCATGAAGCGCGAGGTCAGCGCCTACTTCCACGAGGTGCTGAAGCTCAAGGATGAGATGCTTGGTCTGTCCCTGCACTACAGCAACGCGCTGCGGGAGAAGGAGCTGGCCGCCACGCGCTGCCGCAGCCTGCAGGAGGAGGTGCGGTGTCCCTCTCCCCGCCCCCCTGCAGCCCCCACCCCTGCCGGGAGGAGGAGCCTTTAATCCACCCCCACCAACCCCCCCCAGGAGGTCCCAGATTTGGCCGGGGGGGTGCCCCTTGAATGTCCTCTGTGTCCTGTGGCACGGCCCCTCGTTTTCTGAGCGCAGACTCCCTTGCTGGTATCGCGGGTTCCCAGGATCGTCTGGTCCCCACCCTGCCCCAGCTCTGGGCTCAGCCATTTCCCTGAAGGGCCCTGGATTCTGTTTATTTATTTATTATTTATTATTTATTTATTTATTTATTTATCTGAGCAGAGAGCCTGATGCCGGGCTCCATCCCAGGACCCTGAGATCATGACCTGAGCCAAAGGCAGAGGCTTAACCCACTGAGCCACCCAGGCGTCCCAGGGCCCTGGATTCTTGCAGAGACCAAGATCGGGGCCCTGGGGGTGCTCCCTGCCCCTGGGGTGTCTTTGCTCCTTGGCCCTTCCAGCAGACAGAGCCATGAAACGTGCATGTACACATGCCCGTGCACAGACACGCACAGATATGCATACAGACTTACGCGGGCAAGGATGCATGTCCATAGACACATGCGTATCTAAGAAACTGTGAGGTCACACCCACCTCTAATTCCGGCCTGTCCCCAGGGTGTGTCCCTGCCTCCCCCGTGCCATGCTTGGCGCCCCTTCTTCCACAGTGAGAATTCCCCCACCCACACTAGCGCTCACCTGCTCCATCCTCTAGGCCCCGGAAAACACCTCCGCATCAAACAGCCGCGGAGAGGAGCTGAGGGTTTGTCGTTCACGAGCTGCTCTGGCTGGCGGCTCACCATCCCTCCGCCTCCCTCTCCCTCCCATTGCTGTGGCCCCAGTGTTTGAAATAAGGTTCATTTGCTCGGTTTATTTTCCGTTTTAGCCTCGCCCCCAGCCCCGTGCAGGTCCCAAGGAGTGAGTTAGTATATGGAGTCTAACGCGCTCTAACGCAGATGGCCCACAGCCGGAGCCGTGCAGTTGCTTATGGAAATTTTGCTATGGAGATGTCGGGAGGGAAAAAGCCCGAGTGGAAAGGTTCTTCCTTCTCTTGACCCCAGAGCGAGTGCTGCCTCCACCCTGACACCCAGACTTTCTGGGTTTGTCTCTTCGGGAAAGTCCCCTCCCCCCCGCCAGGGGCACCACACCCTCCTGGGGGCAAGAGGCCAGGCCCTGGGTTCCAGGTCTGAGTTTCTCTTGGGGCGCCATCCTGCAAGGTGGCAAGGTGGAGGCCCGCGGGCCCTGGCCACGTAGCTTCCAGGGGACCACAGCCCTGGACACACCACCCGCGGGGCCGGGGGTGGCGCCTATTTGCTCGGGATTGCAAGTGCGTCTGCGTAGACTAGGCATCTCTGCTCCGTCTGACTCGATTTCCTCTTTCTTCTCCCGTCCCGCTTTCCACGAGTCCCGAGTCCGTTTTCGCCGCGTGCTCAGCGGAATGTGGGAAGGCGGGTAGTCAGGGAACGTGCGGGATGAGGCTCGCTCCCTGGTCACTCACCACCCGCCGGCTGCTGGGACTCGAAGTTCCGAGAGAGGGATTTCCTGGGCTGATTTCTTTTTTTTTTTTTTTTTTTTAAAGATTTATTTATTTATTTGACAGAAAGAGATCACAAGTAGGCAGAGAGGCAGGCAGAGAGAGAGGAGGAAGCAGGATCCCTGCCGAGCAGAGAGCCTGATATGGGGCTTGATCCCAGGACCCTGGGATCATGACCCGAGCCGAAAGCAGAGGCCTCAACCCACTGAGCCACCCAGGCGCCCCTCCTGGGCTGATTTCCAGAAAGCTGATTTCCCGGCTCCTTCCTCTGTTCCCGGGGCCCCGCCCCGTGATTCCGGGGCTCACCTCATCTGAAAAATAAAGCTAGAAATGCCTTTCTCCCCCGCAGGAGCTGGAACTGTTCACCAGGTAGAACTCCTTCATGGAGTTTGAAGTCCGGGGAGGGGCCCCCGAGGGATGAAAAGCGTCCTCCCGGAGGACAGCGGCTGAGGGCCGGACAGGCCCCCCTGGGCGGATGGAGAACCAGCCCTGACCCTGCCCTCCCCCGCCTCCTCCCGGCAGCTCTACCTGATCAAGCAGGAGCTGCAGCGCGAGAAGATGTCTTCCTGCCACGCGCGAGAATTGCAGGAGCGGTCCCCGCAGACGGCCGGGGACGGGGACCTGGAGCCCGGGGACAAGGCGCTGAGCCTCCTGAAGGAGGAGAATGAGAAGCTCCGGTCGCTGACGTTCAGCCTGGTGGGTCCCACGCCTTTCCCTGGCAGCTGGCGGGGGGTTCCCACAGGCTGGGGCCGGGGATGGGGTGGTTGGTTCCCAGAGGTGGTCCCTGGAGGGGTGGCTGAGGCCCGGAGGCCATCCTGGGACACCCTACATGTCCCTTCCTGCGCCTGTCTGGCCTCGAGCGTGGCCAGGGTGAACAGCTACGGGGCTGCCTAGCCATGCGCCCCCCCGCTCGGCCCAGATGCTGAAAGGAATTAGGCTAATTGTAAATGGCGGGATCTGGGGTTGGGGGGGCACCGTTGTGCCTGCAGAAGAGTCTGTCCCGTGCCACCCGCCCACACACTGGGGAAGGAAGTGACAGAACTGGGTGACAGCAACTTTTGGGATTATGCAAACTTCCGGCTCTCCTCGTGGATTCCTTTCGATCAATACAATGTCTGTTTATAGAGCTGTTCCGTCCAGCGAACAGACACTCCCTGGGTGTGGATTGGGCCTCGGCAGCTGGTTATGGGGCCTGGACGGTGCCACCGTTCCTAAGCCCCTTCCTGAGAAGCGGGCTGGAGGGGGAATGGCCTGTCCCCTGGTTGGTCCTCTGTGGGAGACCATGCTGGTGACTCTGTGCACAGAGCAGCCTGACGCGGCCCAGCTGGGGGGGATGGCCCCCCTGCCTAGAGACTTCCAGTTTACTTTCTGTCCCCAGCCCAGAGAAACAGAAGCAAAACACACATTTCCCATTTGGATTGCTGACGCTGCATCTTGTCCTGCCTCGTGTGCGGGGATAAGCCTGAATCCATTCATGCGCCCGGCCCCGAAATTTCCTGCTGGCTATTCTCAGGGCAGAAAGACAGGGCGCTTCCCAGGGGCAGGACCTTCAGGAGGCTGGGGGTCCCTGGGCCGACCTCTCTTTGTCCCAGGCGGAGAAGGACATCCTGGAGCAGAACCTGGACGAGGCCCTGGAGAGCAAGCAGGAGCTGGTGGATCGCATCCACTCTCTGAGGGAGCGGGCCGTGGCCGCCGAGAGGCAACGCAAGCAGGTGACCCCGGCAGGCGGCCACGGCAGCGCAGGGCAGGGGCAGGGAGGTCAGGCTCTCACGAACGCTCATCCCTCTTGAGAGCTTTATGGGGCACGGACTCATGGCCCCGGGCTCGCGGTCCCATGGTCTGTGGGTGCCGAGGAAAGGATCGGACCCACGAGCAACAAAACTCAGGCTGCTTCTCAGTGGGGTGGGAGTTACTTCGTGGCTACGACAGGCCAGGGCAGGGTCAGGAGGAAGGACGTGTTGGGACAGAGTGAGGCAGCAGTGGGATGCGATTCACGTCTTTTGGGACGTGGGACAGATGGACACATGTGGTTCCGCCTGCCGCGTCCACGTGTGTCCTGATAACCGAGTCCCGCTGTAATCGGCGCGGCGACCCCGCAGACGCACCCTGAGATTTAGCACTTAAGGAGCAAGCAGGAAGTCACCGTATCAGCTCCCGAGGCACCCCCTCTGTCCCCGAGCACCCCCACCCCACACTGCTGGCCTGCATGGGCTGTGTTTGTCCCCGGCCAGTACTGGGAAGAGAAGGAGCAGACCCTGCTCCAGTTCCAGAGGACGAAGGTGGACTGTGACATCTACAAGGAGAAGGTGAATGCCCTGCAGGGCCAGCTCCAGCAGCTGCAGAAGGAGAGAGACCAGGTGCCTGGCTGGGGGGGGGGGCCCGGGGCACTGCCCAGTGGGGACAGGATGTGCCGTCCGGCCCAGGCTCCTCGAGGAGCTGGCTGGGGTCATGGGGCGCCCCGCACCCGCAGCTCGTTCCAGATTCCCCGCTCCCTCGGTGCTATCCTCCCTCCTTTCCTGTCGGGCCGGCAGGCCTACTCCGCCCGGGACGCAGCCCAGACGGAGATTTCTCAGAACCTGACGGAGAAGGACGCCCTCCGCAGGGAAGTGTTCGAGCTGACGGACCAGGTCTGTGAACTGCGCCAGCAGCTCCGCAGGCCAGCCGAGTCCCCACAGGGGGTAAGTGCTTCCCTCCCACCGCATGAGGAGACCGGGCTGGGTGGGGGACAGGTCCCGGGCCACGTGCGCCCTGGCTGGGACATCAGGCACGCTGGCTCTCATGGGCAAATCTTGTTACCACATCACTGAAGACACAACTGGGTGAGTTGAGCCTATGTCTGCCTCTGGTGGTGGTCTACACACGCCATGGGACAGGTAACTGGGCGGAAGGTTCTGGAACCTGTAACATATGGTGTTCCACGAAGAAAGAGAGCCTATGAGACTGGGCCAGGCGGCAGCCACTCCCTTTTGTAGCTGATGCGTTCCCGAGATGTTTGCAAGTCCGATGGCCATTGCAAGTCCAACTGGCTAAAGAGCTAAAACGATTATAAAACCTCCAGTTATGGTCTGTCAGCAGCTCTGGCTCCAGGCACGGGGTGGGGGGGTGGTGAGACCCGGCAGAGGGGCCAGGACCTCCCTGAGGCCGAGCCACACCCTCCTCTTCCTGGTCGGGGAACACCACCCGATGCTTTTACCTCTAGAAATTAGTTTCCAAGGATTTGCATGCTACTTCTAAGAAGACAGTGTATTTCACATTGTAATACATGTGGTTATATGGGGTTCTTCAAAGTTGCAAAATCTTACATTTATTCAACCCGTAGAACGTAATCTTCCCCATGCCCACGAGCAATAGGTATTTTAAATTTTCTTCCTTCACCTCCTCACATCTACCACGTCCCCCCAAAATATGTATGTATTTGTGTATGTATTACATATATAAATACATATATATGTAATCCATATACGTGTAGAAATAGAAACATGTATTTATTTATATATAAGTATAAAAACGTGTATGTATCATATATATAAATTATATATATTTATGTATGTGTTGAAACAAGGTAGACAGCAAGATGCCAACTGCCCTGTTTTTGAGTGTGGAGGACAGGAGAATTTTCTTCTCTCTGCTCAGTTCTGTTTGCCCCCAGTGTGCTGTGTGGTTATGTCTGTGATGCACGTCCTGGGCGTTGCTTGTATAATCTGTAAGAAGCAACATGTAATCTGCAACAGAGACCAAAGAGCATTCACCAGGCTGGTCGCTGTCCTCGGGGCTCGGCTCCTGCAGGGCTGGGGGTCCCATGCTCCGAGGAGGGGACCTGAGCAGGGGAGGCTGCCCGAGCGGGGAGGGGGGAGGTGGCGGGAGGAGGGAGGTGGGTTTGCTGGAAACCCCCCAGGAGCATCCGAGAGGAAACCTGCCTGGACTGAGCAGTCGGGGCCCGTCTCGGGCAGGCTGAGCAGGAAGCCGGAGCCAGGGCGCCGGGTCTGAGGGGGAAGCAGCCGCTCGTGCGCATGTTCGCCATCTGCCCGCGGGATGACAGTGACAACAGCAGCCCCAGCTCCACGGAGGTACAGCGGGTGCCTCCTCCTCTCCTGGGTCAAGCCATGTGAAGTGGGACCGTGCTACCCACCACGGAGATGTGTGCGTCCGCACTGAGCAGCAGGGAATGTGGAAAGCTGCCGGCAGGGGCCTGGCACGCAGTGGGGTCCAGCTAGGGGGACCCAGCTCTGTGCTATGTCCTTCTCAATCCTCTGCCCTGAGAGTTAGGGACCACGGTCTGTTACAGCTTTGCCCCTCACCCAGTGGAGCAGCAGGGAGGGGGCGAGCAGGGTCCCCCTGGGAGCCCTGTGCCGACCTCTGCCCTGTCCTCCTCCCCTGTCAGCTCTGCTCTGACCTCAACGCCACGTGCACCCGGGAGCTGGTGGACAGCTTCCGCTCCAGCAGCCCCCTGCCTCCCAGTCCACAGTCCCTGTACAAGCGGGCTGCAGAGGACTTCCGGGAAGACTCCTGGTCTCTTAGGTAATGATAGGCCTCGGGGTTCGGATGGCACGGGCCCCGGCAGCTCACCGGGATAAGGGCTGAGGGCAGGTCGGGGGTCTGAGGGCAGGTCGGGGGTCTGAGGGCAGGTCGGGGGGTCTGAGGGCAGGTCGGGGGTCTGAGCAGGGAGCCGGCGGCACCGCCTGAGCGGTGTCTTCCCACGCTTTCCAGTGGTTTCCTAGAAATCCGGCAGGTGGACCGAGGACTCTCCCGGGGGGTAAAGGCAGGGGATGCCGACCTGGATTATGAGATTGTGGACAGAGCAGGTGAGTGCGCCCCGCCCGGGCCTCTGCAGCCATCCCCTCGCCCCTGGCCTGGGCAGGCTGGCCAGGAGGAGGAGGGAGAACCCGGGTCTCCAGGGAGGCCGGGGAGACAAGCCAGGGCCTCTCCAGAGGCTGGGCTGAGGAAGCGAGCTTCCCTGCTGCCCTGCCCTGGGCCTCTGGGAAATCCCAAGTACCTGGTCACTCAAGCCCAGGCCCTGTTTACCGGGCGTCTTTTCTGTCTCTCACCTGGAAGCCAAGGGAGCTCATCTTCCCGTCCCGCTCAGCAATAAAGGCTCAGACAGCTCCGGACACACGTTCCTTCTCTCGGTCCCTCTGTCTCTCGGCCCCTCCCTGCTCTGGTCTGGGGACACTCGGGTTTCCCAGCGACATCAGAAGGCAGCAGGATTTCGTACCCCCACCCCCACCCCGGAAGAGGCACCTGTTGGGAGCATCTCTCCTCCCAGCGGTGGCACCTGAGACCCACTGCTCCTGGGGCTCACCCCTCATATTTGTGACTTGACCGACCTCCTCTCCTTCTCTACCACCGGCCCCACTCCCACGGCCTCCCCCCTTTTCCACCCTGCACACCTGCCCCCCCCCCCGCCCCCCGTGGGCCTGGGGCACCGCTTAGCACCCGGTCCGAATCCCCCGCGGTGGTCGCCAGGGGGCGCACAGGCTTCGAACGGTTCCGAGCGGCCGCCCCTGGGGCAGGCGGGGTCGGGGCTCCCCGCGGGCCATGAGGCCAGAATCCCCGCCGGAGCGGGAAGGTTGGCGTCTCTGGAACCGCGGTCCGAGGGCGACCCCCGGGGCATCTGCGTCCTGGATGTGCCGCTCCTTGCGTCCCTCTGCCGCGGCTCCGGGTAGCGTCCCGGTTCCCCTGCGCAGTGGTGGCCGCCCGGCCGGAGGGTCCGTTTTCCGGGTACTTGGGGTGGGACTGGGGGTGACGGGGAGGTCCCGCCGTGAGCTCGGTCCCGCCGTGAGCTGGGCGCAAGGAGCCAGCAGAAGTGCGCCCCGTTGTGCCGGGTTTGATACTTGCGCATTTTGTTCTAAGCGCCCAGCGCTGGTCACAAGGCACCCTCAGTCCCTGTCCCCTGTGTCCCCCACTCCCGCACCCAGAGCGGACTTCCAGTGGAGCCAGAAATCCAGACCTGAGGTGCCCTGTCCTGTAAATGTGGGGGAGCCACTCAGCTGTCGCGTGAGGACACACTAGGCCAAACCCCACTTCTGAGGGGGAAGATGACGTCAGGGTTCTCAGCAGTGAGGAAGGGGAGAGGCGGGGAGGTCTGGCCTCAGCAGAAGGAGCCAGGCCTGCAGGGTGCGGCCCAGGGCTGGGGTGCAGGACCAGGTTGCCCCAGTAAGCAAAGCTCCCTCGGGAGGGCAGAGCCCGGGCGGGCCTGGCCTGTGTCTGAGCCCGGCCCTTCCGTGCAGACCTTCCTGAGTGTGAGAACAGCCTGCAGCCCTGCGCCGGGGACCTCACCGCCTCGTCCAGGTGAGCGGTGGGAGTGGCTCGGACGGCAGGTGGCTGGGCAGAGTGAGGGCTGTGTGCTAACACCACTGGGAGGTGACAGCCCCTCCAAGGATGAGGTCATGGCTGTGTGTGTGTGTGTGTGTGTGTGTGTGTGAGAGAGAGAGAGAGAGAGAATTCAGAACGCTGGGGCCAGCGGCATTGGGGCCTGTCCCGACCTCCCCGCTTGGTGGCTGGTGGGCCCTGTCACCTCCTGTCCTGCAGCAGTGTCCCGGTGCGGAGGAGGCAGGCCCGTAAGATCCTGAGCCAGGTCACCGTGCTGGCCTTCCAGGGGGACGCGTTGCTGGAGCAGATAAGCATCATTGGTGGCAACCGCACGGGCATCTTCATTCACCGGGTCACCCCTGGCTCACCGGCGGACGAGATGGCCTTGCGTCCGGGCACCCAGATCATGCTGGTGAGTGTGTCCCCCGCCCCACGGGCACACCCCCCTCCCGCCCCATCTCGGGGCTGGGTCAGAAGCTGCAGCTCTGCCTTGACAAGGACGTGTTGTCTGCGGGCTGAGGTCACACTCACTTAGAAGCTAGCCCCAGCTGACTCCCACGGCAGCCCTGCCCCATCTGGATCCCCAAGGTTCTCAAACTGGGGTGGATGAGCCCGAGACTGCCATGGGGCTGGACCACCGGCCATCGGAGAAGGCTTCCGGCTGCCACGGCACTGACCCAGGATCTTTTGATACAGCTATAGCCCTGTTCTTTCTTTCTGGGCCGACCATGCCGTGTGTGTAGTGAAACACACAGCCATCACGCACACTTCACCGTCTTGTTGGGGGCATTTAAGAAAATTCTTTATTGGGAAATATTGGCTAAACTGCAAAACCCATAAATAGACGGCTTGACTAGTGATTGTCAGGTGGACGTGTGAGCAGGGAGGTGACTTCGATGTGGCCCGAAAGCAGAGAACGGGGCTCCCGAGGCTGGCTCCCCCAGGAGGAGCCTGGGCCGCAGCAGGGAGCTGGGGCGGAGACAAGTGCTGAGACGGGGCGGCAGGCGCCTTTGCTCCCGGGCCCTGCGGCCCCCGCGTCTCCCTCGCCGCTAACAGACTACATTGTGGCTAAAGCAGCTTTTATGATGTCTGGAGAGACAGTCCTGATATCTTAATATTATTTTATTATTATTTATTTATTTTAAAGTTTTTAATTCCTGTAGTGAACACACAGTATATTGGTCTCCAGTGCACAACAGAGCAACTTAACACTCCCCGTAATGACCCGCTGCGCTTCCCAAGTCCCAAATCCCCATCGCCTGTTTCATCCAACCCCCACCACCTCCCCTCTGTAAGGATCACTGTGTTCTCTAGAGTGAAGGGTTGGTTTCATTCTCTCTCTCCTTTTTTCCCTTTGCTCCTCTGTCTTTCTCTGAGTGACTTATTTCACCCAGCATAATACCCTCTAGTTCCAGCCACATTGTTGCAAATGGCAAGATTTCATTCTTTTTGATGGCTGCATAGTATTCCATCGTGTGTGTGTGTGTGTGTGTGTGTGTGTGTGTGTGTGTGTGTGTACTGTATCTTCTTTATCCATTCATCTGTGGATGGGCATCTCAGCTCTTTCTGTAGTTCAGCTGCTGCAGACATTGCTGCTATAAACATTGGGGTGCATGTGCCCCTTCAGATTATTACATTTGTATCTTTGGGGTAAATACCCAGTAGTGCGATTGCTGGGTCATAGGGTAGCTCTATTTTCAACTTTCTGAGGAACCTCCATGCTGTTTTCCAGAGTGGCTGCACCAGCTTGCATTCCCACCAAAAGTGTTAGGAGGGTTCCCCTTTCTCCGTATCCTCGCCAGCATCTGGCATTTCCTGACTTGTTAATTTTAGTCATTCTGACCGGTGTGAGGTGGGATCTCACCATGGTTTTGATTTGTATTTCCCTGATGCCGAGTGAGGTGGAGCACTTTCTCATGTGTCTGTTGGCCATCTGGATGTCTTCATTGGAGGGATGTCTGTTCATGTCCTCTGCCCATTTCTTTCCTTCTGTCCATTTTTAACTGGATTATTTATTTTTTGGGGTGTCGGGTTCTGTAAGTTCTTTATGTATTTTGGACACTGACCCTTATTGGCCGTGTCTTTTGTGAGTATCTTCTCCCACTCCAAAGGCTGCCTTTTAGTTTTGTTGACTGTTTCTTTCACTGTGCAGAAGCTTTTTGTTTTGATGAAGTCCCTTGTCTCTGGCTACGTGTCCAGTAGGTTGCTGGAGCCAAGGTCAAAGAAGTTACTGGGTGTGTTCTGCTCTGAGATTTTTATGGTCTCAGGTCTCACATTTAGGTCTTTCATCCATTTTGAGTTTGCTTTTCTGTATGCGTAAGAAACGTCCAGTTTCATTCTTTTGCGCAGAACAAAATCTCTCCAGTTTTCCCAACACCATTTATTGAAGAGGCTGTCTTTTTTCCATTGGACATTCTTTCCTGCTTTGTTGAATATTAGTTGATCATAGAGTTGAGGGTTCATTTCTGGGCTTTCTATTCTGTTCCACTGATCTATGTTTTTGTGCTGGTGCCCTTCTGTCTTGATGATGACAGCTTTGTAACAGAGCTTGACGTGTGGAATTGTGATGCCGCCAACTTTGGTCTTCTTTTTCAACTTTCCTCTGGCTATCAGGGTCTTCTGTGGTTCCATACAATCTTAGGACTGTTTGTTCCAGCTCTGTGAAAAATGCTGGTGTTATTTTGATAGGGATTCCGTCAAATGTGTAGATTGCTCTGGGTAGTAGATACATTTTAACAATATTTGTTCTTCTAATCCGTGTACTTAACATGTCTTTCCATATTTCTGTGTCGTCAACAATATCTTTCATCAGTGTTTTTCTTTTGTTGTTGTTGGTTTTTTTTTTTTTAAAGATTTTATTTATTCATTCAACAGAGAGAGAGAGAGACTGAGCATATGCAGGGGGAGCAGCAGGCAGAGAGAGAGGGGACTCGATCTCAGGACCCTGGGATCATGACCTGAGCCGAAGGCAGACGCTTAACCCACTGAGCCACCCAGGCGCCCCTCAATGTTTTGTAGTTTTCAGAGGACAGATCTCTTTACCTCTTTGGTTGGGTTTATTCTTAGGTATTTTGTGGGTTTTGGTGTAGTTGTAAATGGGATTGTCTCCCTGATTTCTTGCTTTACTGCTTCATTATTGGTGTATCCAAGTGCAGTGGACTCCTGTATGTTGATCTTGGGTCCTGCAACATTACTGAATCCATAGATCAGTTCTAGCAGGCTTTTGATGGAGTCTTTTGGGTTTTCTGTATAGGGTATCACGCCATCTGCAAATAATGAAAGTTTTATTGTTTTCTTAACAATGTGGATGCCTTTTATTTCTTTTTGCTGTCTGATTGCTGTTGCTGAAATTTTTTTTTCATTATAAAAATATATACTCTTCTTTTCTTTTTAAAGATTTTTAAAAAAAATTATTTATTTGGGGTGCCTGGGTGGCTCAGTGGATTAAGCCTCTGCCTTCGGCTCAGGTCATGATCCCAGGGTCCTGGGATCGAGCCCCGCATTGGGCTCTCTGCTTGCCAGGGAACCTACATCCTCCTCTCTCTCTCTGCCTGCCTCTCTGCCTGCTTGTGATCTCTCTCTCTCTGTCAAATAAATAAATAAAATCTTTAAAAAAATGTATTTATTTGACAGAGATCACAAGTAGGCAGAGAGGCAGGCAGGGCGGGGTGGGGTGGGGGGAAGCAGGCTCCCCGCTGAGCAGAGAGCTTGACGCGGGGCTCGATATCAGGACCCTGAGACCATGACCTGAGCTGAAGGCAGAGGATTAACCCACTGAGCCACCCAGGTGCCCTGAAATATATATACTTGTCTAAACTTGAAACAACCCAGGGTTGGGAGAACGAGTGTGGCGGACAGCAGGAGCCCCGCGCCCATGGGCTTCCACCACTAGGGCGGTGTGGGGAGGGCGGGGGAGGGATGTTGCCCAACGTCCTGCAGGGCCCAAGGCCAACCCCATAGCACGGAACAGTGGCCTCACATGTCAATAGTCCCGAGCTGAGAACCCCTGAAATGCTCTAGGTTTGACTCTGTCTTGAGAAGTGGAAACTCGGCCCTCGTGGTTGTCTGTTGACGGAAGGGGCTGGTGCTTGACGCTCGGGACGGGCGTGAGTGTCGCTGGGGGAGCCCGAGGTCTTGAAGCAGGACCAGTGGCAAGGGCTCTGGTGGGTGGGAGTGCTGGCCGGGAAGGGTGAGCGGGTCCTACTGCAGAGCACAGAATCTGGGTCGAAAGAGGCCAACACTGGTTTGCTCTCAGGTGGATTATGAAGCAGCAGAGCCCTCGTTCAAGGCCACCTTGGAGGACACGACCCTGGAGCAAGCTGTCCGGCTCCTGCAGAGGGTCAACGGCTTCTGCTGCCTGTCTGTGAAGGTCAACATGGAGGGTACACGCTCTCCCCCGCGTCCAGCCCGCGAGGCCACCACCTGAGGCCCGAGCCCCAGGCAGCGCGCACCCCAGAACTAGACTGTGCCTCAAGTGTGCAGAGGGCCGCGGGGCAGCTGGGGGTCCCCTTCCCGCCCACTGGCTCCTGCACCGGGATGGCTCCCAAAACTCTGGGGGAGGCTCCTTCCTTCTCTCCTGCTTTCAGATTCCAGAACTTTCCCTGAGGGGGATCATGGCCTTCGGGTTATCTCTGACCAGGTTATAGGAGGTTGGTCCAGGACTTGGAGGCCAACGTGGTGACCTCAGGGGACTCCTTCTACATCCGGGTGAACCTGGCCATGGAGGCGCGGGCGGAGGGGGAGCTGGCGGTGCGATGCGGTGACGTCCTGCACGTCAGCGACACCCTGTTCCAGGGCCGCGGCTGCTGGCGCGCCCACCGCGTGGGCCCCTACAGCACGAAGGGTGTGGAGCACGGCACCATCCCCAACTATGCCCGGTGAGCCACGGTGGCATGCCCCAACACCTCCCCCTCCCCGGGTAGGGCTGGGGACGTGGCCAAAAGGGCCTGGCCTGGCTTCCTGTGGGCAAGCCCTCCTGCCCAAGAGGAGAGGGTGGGCACGACCAGACACCCTGAGGAGGGATCCCGGGGGGTCACCCCCAATGTCACCGTGTAGGTGGGGTTTCTTTGTGCAAAGGGGTGCCCCTTGGTCCTAGACCGTTCTAGAGGATCCAGGACCAGCTGGGGCCGGCTCGCTCAGACACGGGGGCCCGTCTGGGCACAGCAGGACGTTGAGCGGTGTCTACCCGCTACACAAGGAGCCTCTCTGCCCCCGAGATGATTCAAAACGTCTCCAGACGTTGCACAGCATCCCCTGCAGGTTGGGTGACCACCATCCTGCTGTGTCCGGGACTATTTCAGTTACAGCCAGGAAAGTCCCGTGTCCTCGGGAGCCTCTCCGTCCAGGGCCAGCCGGGACAGTGGGCCGCCCTCCCTGGGAGCAGCAGCAGCCCTGCGGAGAACGGTGCTCCCGATCCCCCCCAGCGCACAGAGCGGGGCGCCCTGCCCAGCTCCCCGAAGCCACGTCCCTCTCGGTGGCGGCAGGCTGGCTGCTGCATGGTTCCGGAGCGTGGCCCACACCCAGGCTCCCACAGAGTCAGCGGGGTCCTAACCAGAGCAATTCCATTGGCAGCTGCAGTTTTCTAAATGCCCCAGGGGACCCTAGTGGGCTCCCCGCCCCCAGGGTGCAGATGGGGGCAGGGGCCACAGGGGTGTGTTTGGGGGTGCTGGGCGGGGCCCTCCTTGCCCTGGGTCAGGGCTGGCCTCCTCTGTGCAGGGCTCAGCAGCTGCTCATCGCTCTCATCCAGGACATGGCTCAGCAAAGCACCGCCGGCCGCAAGGTACACTGGGAGACCCGGCAGACTGGATCCCGGACACAGGGCCGTGCCCTGGCGGGCCTGCCTCTCTCTCCTGGCCTTCTTCCTCCTCGCTCACATCGCCTGGGGAGTGGGGGAGGTTCCTGCCTGGTGGGTCCTGGCCCTGTCTATGGTCAGCTGGAAGAGGAGCAAGGAATGGCCTGGGGGTCCAGGGCCAGGGCCCATAGGCTGCTGACCCCATGTGTGCGACCTGGTGTGTCTGTCCCCGGTGGTCCCTCCAGGCCTTTGCCAGGGCCGCACAGCACACCCAGCCTGCAGGCTCCTCTGTGGGCACAGATCCGTCCTCTGGGTTGTCTGTGTCATACTCACTCCTAGGTCACCCCGTTTGCCCGTCCAGCTGTACCCCATCCTAGTCCCTATGAGGTCCTGACAGACTGTTCAGCAGCCCTAGGGCAGCTTCCCTGGATTGGGGCAGGGCTAGGCCACGGGGGCCCCTGGTGTTCCCTCCCGCTTTATGCAGCCTGCCCTCACTGTGGACGCCGTGCTCAGGGGGTGCCCTGCTCGGGGGCTCTGCCTAAGGACCCCATCCTGTCTCCTTTCAGCATGGGGCCCGAGCCTCCCGGCTGTTCAGTGAGCACAGCCTGGTGGTCCAGGGACCAGCCTGGATTTGGCAGTGCGCCAGGATGCGGCTGGCTCGGACACCTGCTTGTCCCTCTTCCCTCCTCCAGCGGTCTTCCGGGGGACCCCAGAAGCTGGTCCGCATCGTCAGTGTGGACAGAACCAAGGCCAGCCCTCTGCGCTCATCCTTCGATGGGGCCCTGTGGGAGCCCAGCAAACTGGAAGGTGAGGCCAGTGGTGCAGGCCAAGGGGGCCCTGGATGGCCTCGGTGTGATGGGTGTGGGTGTGAGGTCACGACAGAGGTCAGCGTGGCACACGCCCCATGGGGTCAAACCCCGCAGTGAAGACAGCAGGAGTGGACCGAGAGTAAGGTGAATTACTTTGAGTTAATTTTCCTCTTTTTGGCAAGTGTTTTGGGTGCATATGACTGATGAAAAGAGAAGTAAACCCTAGAAGAGCAGGGAGCCAGAGTGAGGGAAGGCCTGGGCCTGCGGGACCAGTGAGGGTGAGGGCCCCGCGGCCGGGGTCTCGCAGTGTGCTGGGGAGGCGGAGAACTGCTTCTCTCTGTCCCCACTGTGGGCCCAGGGAGCTGAGCCCGGAGAGACCTCCACGGTCAGCCACGGGGTGTGGGATGCACATGTCCCTGGGAGGGAGCCGAGCCTCTGTTACTGCCCCAAACACATATAGTCCGGCCTGCGGCCTGAGGGGCTGGCAGACAGCATGGTCCGGCGCCCGGCCTGCTCATGCCTCCTCTCCCCCACAGAGCCCTCCATTGCGTGCTTCTGGGCCGAGAGCTGCTTCACCCTGGTGCCCTACACCCTGGTGCACCCCCACAGGCCCAGCCAGCCCCGGCCCGTGATCTTGGTGCCCAGGGTGGTTGGAAAGATCCTCAGCGAGAAGCTGTGCCTCCTCCAAGGGTTTAAGAAATGCCCAGCAGGTACGGCGTCACCTGGGAGCCCCGCCTGCCCATCGGGTGGCCGGGTGAGGCCTTGGCACAATGCTTGCCTTCTCGGGAGAACAGTGTGGAGGTTCCTGTGCAAGTGTCCTGGGGCTGCCACAACAAAGAACTGTGGTCTGGGCCACTTGGAACAGCAGAGATCTAGTCTCGAGTGGTGACGGAGCCCAGAAGGCTGAGATCCAGGCGTGTCTGTGCTGCCTCCCGCCCCTCTGCCCCGAGGCTCTCAGGGGGAGTCACTCCTTTCCTCTTCTGGCTTCCGGTGGTGCCGACAGTCTTGGGGTCCTTAGCTATTATCCGCATCACTTCTGTCTCTGCCTCCATGTCACCTGGCTGCCTCCCGTGTCTCTGTGTCTTCACACCGTCTTCTTATAAGGAACCCGTCATGGAATCAGGGCCTGTCTTACTCCCGATGACCTCATCTTCACTCACCACATTTGCAATGACCCAATTTCCAAATACGTCCCATTCCAAGGTTTGGATGGTCGTGTGTCTTGGGGGGATGCTATTCAATCCGGGGCAGATCCTGCCAACGGATGGGGCTTACACTCAACCGGGGTAGGTCCCCTAAAGGGCTCCTCACCCGCTCAGCCCCAGAGCTGCTTGGTGGAGAGTCACAGAGAGGAACTGACCATCTGGACTCCTAGATGCCAGGGGACAGGGTCTGAGGGTCTGCACGCAGGAGAGGCGGTTCCGAGGTTGGCGAGCGGGAGAGCCGCTTTGTGGGAGTTTTTGTTCATCAGCTCGACACTGGCCAGCCAATGGCGACAGGAGGCCTTGGGTTACCAGCGGAGGTGGAGTGGGCTCTGTCCAGACCCCGCTGGGGTTCACAGAGGGCAAAGGGCAGAGTGAGTCCGGCTTGTCTAGCATGTGCCAGGTTCCCTGCAGGGAGCTGGAGAGAGGCAGCCGCCTGGAGACGAGACAGGCTGCTGGTTGTTGGCTCCACGAGTGGCCTGGGGAGGGAGACAGGTGCTTTGGAGAAGGCAGGGCAGAGCTCGGCTCTGATGGGCAGCAGGAGCTGGTGAGGCCGCAGACCAGGCAACCATGCGGTGGGCTGCGGCCCCCAGGCCTGGGCTGCTGCGGGTGCGGCAGGACGGGAGGAAAGGCCTCGGAGAGGAGCTGTCGTGGCGGGAGTCCCCGTGACTCCAGGCGCCGGTCTGACCCAGGAGAATGTGTGCTCAGAACAGAGGCTATCCAGGAAGAAAGGCAAAAGCCGGCTGTGTTTTGACTGTTTATTTCTTTTTTTTAAAAGATTTTAGTTATTTATTTGACAGAGAGAGAGATCACAAGTAGGCAGAGAGGCAGGCAGAGAGACGGGGGCGGGGGAAGCAGTCTCCGTGCTGAGCAGAGAGCCTGATGTGGGACTCGATCCCAGGACCCTGAGATCATGACCCGAGCCGAAGGCAGAGGCTTAACCCACTGAGCCACTGAGGTGCCCCTGGTTTTGACTGTTTATTCTCAGCCTTGGCCCTGACAGTGGCATGGGGCTGCCTTCCCCTCTGTGAGGGGCCGTCCTGGGCGTTGCAGGACACAGGGCAGCACACTTGGCCTCCCCCTAGTAGACACAGCAGCACGGCCCCCACGTGGTGACAGCCACAAATGTCCCCAGCCGTTGTCATGCGGCCCCGGGGCACAGCTGCCCACAGCTGGGAAGCGCTGACGTACGGGCTCATGGCTAGGTGTGAGAAGCTGGATGTGGGGCTGGGGTGGCGGGGAGGGCTTTTATCTGCGCTGCTGCCCTCCTTCCTCCCTCCGTCCCCCCACGCCCTGGCGTCGACCGAGCCCCTGCCGTGTCCGCTGGTGTGGGGGCGCGTGCAGGGCACAAACGCCTCTGAGTGTGAAGGGCCATCCCGGGAGGCGTGTCGCCCGGAGCTGGCGGGGCCCGTGGTGGTGAGCGCGTTCAGCCTGGGGCTCCCTCAGCTCACCTCACAGAGTGTGACGTCCCCGTCCACTGTCGCCTTCAGAGTACTTGAGCCAGGAGGAATACAATGCCTCCAGCCAGAGAGGGGACATCATCCAGGAGAGGGAGGCGTCCGGTGGCCACTTCTGCGTGACCCGCCAGGCTGTCGAGTCCCTCATGGAAAAGGTAAGGTCCGGGGGGCTGCTCTGGGGGCGTGGGGCCTCCATCCCCAGAGGACCGTGCTGGCATAGGGCAGGAAGGACTGGCCTTGAGATCTGGGGGACGCTGGTCACCAACCTGCTGGCCAGGGACACCCGGTGCTGGTGTTCAGCTTGTCTCTGGCCCGGTGTTCAGCCCTGACCCTGCCCTCTCAGAGCCGGGGGACTTGGGGCCAGCCTCTTAATGTCCCCAAGCCTGGTTCCTCGATATAGGAAATGCTGAATAGTATTTGTCAGGTAACGAGTAAGATGAGGGAACAGTCCGTGATTTGAGGCCCACATGAGCATGAAAAATAGCTCACCGTGAACCGTGTAGCATTCTGGGAGCTAAGAGGGCCAGGCCCAGCTGGGCGCCAGAGCCAGACGCCCCCTTCCCAACCTTTATCCCGGCAGAGGCTGACGGAGCCTTCTGACCCTGCGGGGTCCGGCCCCTCAGTCTCCCTCCACCCCAACGGCTCACAGATTGACAAACCAAAGGGACAGACTCTTGGTAGAGCAAGCGCCCTGGGACACCAGAGCATCCCTGGGTTCTCTCCCCACCGCCCCTCTTGGGTGTGGGTTCCCTTCCCGCTCTCGAGGCCGAGGACCTTGGCCCATCTCCTCACTGTCCCCCTCAGAACACCCACGCCCTCTTGGACGTCCGGCTGGACAGCATCTGTGCCCTGCACAGGATGGAGATCTTCCCCATCATCATCCACATCCCCATCAACGAGAGAGCAGCAAAGAAACTCAAGTAGGTGTGGCCCCGGGGGCTGGCCTGGGGTCTGCACCTGGCGCCACGTGGTGGTGGGGGGGCTCCAGGAACTCCTGGAAGCATGACAGGGCGGTTCCCCCACATCTTCTGGGACAAAGGACCTGCTGCTCTCCCCTCCGGGGACAGCCTGGGGGACGGTGAGGCGAGACCTGGAACCTGCCTTGACTCGGGGCACATGTCCAGTGGGCTACACGCCGCTGACAGCCCGGCTGCGTGAGGCGGGGACGGGGCTGGAAACCGGTACTCGGTTGACGACGTCCTGTCGCCGACTTGTCGCTGAGCATGTAAACTAGACCCTGCCCCCCATCACTGCAAGTCACCTGGGGTCCGACTGGCGTCTCCTCTGTGGGGCACTCGGCCCCCAGGAGTTGGGGGGGGTCCGCACGCCGGTCCCCTGGGATTCCGAGCTGGGCCCGCTCCGGGCAGCCAGTGCGCGGCTCTCCCTGAGCGTGTCCCGTGTCCGGCCTGTGCAGGAAGGCCCTGCAGCGGCTCGGCACGTCGGAGGAGCAGCTCCTGGAGGCGGGCAAGCAGGAGGAGGCCGCGCTGGACGGAGCGCCCTGTCTGTACGGCAGCCTGGCCCCCGACGGCTGGAGTGACCTGGAGGCGCTGCTCGGCTGCGTCCGCTCCGCCATCAGGGACGAGCAGCAGAAGGTCGTGTGGACGGAGCAGAGCCCCCGCTGATGGCGCCGGGGCCCTTCCAGGGGCCGCGGGGACCGCTGAGTCCCTGTGATTTGAGCTCAGCCTCGTGGAGTGCTCGCCCGAGCCCAGCTCTCTGGGCATCTGGTCCCCTCTCCCGCTGGGGCCCAACCTTGAACCCCACTCTGTGCAGGTCACAGACAGGCATTCAAACCGTCTGCCCACTTTTCTGCCACGCCGTCTCCTCCAAGACTTGGTTGCCGAGAGAACACGTCTCCTGTAGACGTTTCCAGAAAACCACCTGTCTGGCCCCAATCTCCCCTTTTGCATTTCAGGGTGCCGAAGGGCTCGTTCCCGAGCTCCTGAGGCAGGAGGCTGGTAGCCCTGGTGCCCCCGAAGTCGCTGGCACCCCCGCCCAGAGCGGAGGCACAGGACCCCTGGTGAGGTAATCTCACGGACTGCCCTAGCGGCCAGAGAGCTGCTTCAGGGGCTCGAGTTTGGAGAGTCGTGTGTACCAACTGGGAGATACGGTTTCCCAGGCACGGAAACAGTGTTTTCAGTGGGTTTCTCCTGGTGGCCACCAGACCTGGTGTGCCCGCGGGGGCGCCCTGGAGAGGCCACCCACAGACACCCTCGCACACGGGCCGGGCTGCCCCGAGCCCCACATCTGCCCCCCTCTACTGGGCAGTAAAGAGCCTTTACTCCACCTCCAGGGCTCAGGAAACACGTGGGCATGGCCGGGCCAAGCACTCCTGGGCCCCCCCGCCCCCTGGCCTTGCCCCCCGCTGTAGCAGACTGACCGCCATTTCGGCAGCGGCGCCCCTGAACCCGAGTGCCCCAGAAGCTGCTCTGGGATTGAGGCAGGCGTGACTGTAAATAAGCCAGAAAATAACCTTGTGCGTGTTTTACTGAAATACAAAGCTTTACAGCACCGGGCACTGTGGCTCTCCGTCTGTGCCCCCAGGGTGGACTTGTGGGGGAGGGGAGGGTAGAAGCCCACCCACTCAAGGGAAAAAGCCCCCGAGCTCTAGGCTCTCCAGGGACACCTTCTGTGACCAGGGACAGCAGGGGGACGCTGGGCAGGGCTGGAGCATCTGTGGCCAACACCCGTGCCACAGCCCCATGCCCAGCTGGACAGAGCCGGCCCGAGCCAGAGGACAGGCTCTTCAGCCTCGGACATCCAAAAAGAAGGACGAGCTTGGCCTATAGACCACGGACTGAAACCGGGCGTGCAGGGAGCCCACCAGGAATCAGTGGCCTCACAGAAACCCAGCCAGGGTCAGGAACGACCGAGGGGCAAAGCAAAACAAGCCCCAGGCTTGGTCACAGGTTTTTTCAAAACCAGAGGTTTATAAAAGGCAGATACTGTGTCCCTACACGGAGTGTAGTCTGAACCCTGCTGCCACCCACGCGACATCCGGATGCCCCGTCTCCTCTCAGGCGAAGGATCCAGGACACGTGGGGACCCCGAGGAGGGAGGAGGACCTCAAGCCCCAGGTCCCAACCCGATCACAACCATCCTCACCTGTCCCAGACTGGGGGCCCCACCCTGTTCCTGGATCCCCTGGAATCCCCGTGCTGAGACCCGGCTCAGACACCAGGACAGCAGTGTCCCCTGTCATGGGGGCACGAAGGGCCAGGGCGCACACCTGCTCCCCTCCAGGCAGCGGCCGAATCACACCAGCATCAGGGAGAGCCCTCCTCCCATGGGGCGCGTGGGGACGCGGTCTGGGACAGCCACCCATGTGCCCCCAAGGATGCTCACAGCTCGTTGTGGAGGGGCCGGCACTGGGGGGAGAGCCTCTCCTCCAGGACCCCGTCAGGGGCGCACACCCAGGGGTCATGGGTCTCCCACTGCCACTTGGCCAGCTGGGTCCGCAGCAGTTCAAGGACCTGCGCGTAGCGGGGGTCGGCAGCCAGGTTCCGGGTCTCGTGGGGGTCCTGGCTCCTGTCATACAGCTCCCAGCGCTCCCGGTAGTAGTAGCGGTGGAGATCTTTATACCAGCCCGTGGGGCGGCCGGCCACGGTGCGATTCAGGAGGTCCTGAAAGGTGGGCGACACGTAGAAGTCCTGGTCGATGGGAAAGGGCATCTTGAAGTGGAGGTTGTGCACGAGGCGGAAGGTCCGGTGGTGCACGGAGCGCATGGGGTAGGCCATGGTGACCTCGTGATGGCTCTGGCTGCCGAAGACGGTGTTCCAGAGCGGCTCTGCATCCAGCGCCGGCAGGAGGGACCGGCCAGTGAGCCGGACAGGCTTTGATCTAAAGATGGCATAGCTCGGGTAGGGGATGGAGAACCAGTCCAAGATGGTGGGTGTGAGATCTGGAGAGAAGGTTGTGTCTCAGTACCGTGGCCCTCCAGCCCGCAAGCCGCTCTGACTCCCAAGCCATTCTGCAATGCTGCTGGGCCGCCTCACACGCAGGATCACCAACAGGGAGGAGCTGCACTAGGTCCCACACCTGGCACAGTCATCTTGGCCCTCTAGGACACAGCGCCTTTAACAAGAGGCCCCCGCTTGGCGATATTTAGGATCGTACCAGAATCCTCTAGATCAGTAAGGAAGCCCCCCACGGGGGGGGGCTCGTGGGTTCCTGCCCTGTGCTGTGGCCACAGGGCTCCCTGACTTGTGCTTTGGAGATATAGGGAGATGTGGGCCCTGCTGCCCTGACCCCTCAAAGCGGGGGTGGCGTGGGGCCTGCAGCATCAGCACCACCCGGGAACTTGTCAGAAATGTGAATTCTCAGGCCCCACCCCAGATCCACAGTGTCAGACACTCTGGGGGCAGGGCCTTGGGTGTGTGTGGGCGGGTGTTAACAAGCTCTGTGTGCGGGTGTGATGGTGTGACACTCACCTGTGGGCTCATGGGAGGAGCAACAGCCTCAAAGACCGAGACCCAAGCTAAAATCCTAGCTCGGTGCTCACAAACTGTGTGACAGTGGGCAGCTGCCCTGCCCTCTCTGATCCTCCGGACTGCATCTGTGGAATGGGTGGCCGTCCCTTCCTTGCCCAGGTGGTGTGGGAACCACGTAAGGCAGCGGAGTGAGCACTGTCCGGACTTGGTGATGCCCCCGAATTTTCACCTCCCCCTCCCCTGCCCCTGCGTGAGCAGCAGAGTCGTACCTAAGAGGCTCACGTAGGCCTCGCTGACCTGACCCCAGCGCTTCGTGTGCTCTGGGGACGACACCAGCAAGGGTTCGGCTGTGCCCGGCCAGTACAGGTTGGTCCTGCCGCTGGGGAAGGGGATCCCGTTGTCGGACGTGAAGATCACTAGGGTGTCATTCAGGATACCTGCCGTGCGCAGCTCCTGGAGCACGAGTCCAACCCCTGGGAGTGCAGAGGGGACAGCAGAGCTCAGCCACAGCCGGGCACGCGGGGCCGGGCATGTGCGTGACTCACACATTTCCTCCTCCGGCTGCTGGGCCCTGCCCCCTGCTGTCCCACCCGGCACCGAGTCCTGCAGCAGGCCGGGGCGCCGGCCGTCCCTTAGCACGCCCATGCCGTCCTACGCAGCCGCTACCAGCCGGACGCTGGCTTTGTTTTGTTTTCTGGAATTTCAGGCCTGTCCCATGGGGATAACCAGGGCAGTATTGGTGGTGGCTGGAAGACAGGACTCCTATGCCTGCCCCCTCTCTAGGTCACCATCCACTCACGGGACCAACAGGGACGCTATAGAGGTTCCAACCTCTTGTGGGGGCCGAACGGTGGCCCCCGCGAAGATGAACCCTCAGGAACCTGGGAACATGACCCCGTTTGAAGAAAGGGTCTTTGCAGATGCAGTCATCAAGGATCTCAAGGAGATCATCTCGACGTGGCCAGGAGGACCCTAGATCCTATGACAAGTGTCCTTATAGAAGAAGCACTGAGATCGGGGCGTGTGGGTGGCTCAGTGGGTTAAGCCTCTGCCCTGGGCTCAGGTCGGGGGCTCGGGGTCCTGGGATCGAGCCCTGCATCGGGCTCTCTGTTCAGTAGGGAGCCTGCTTCCCCCTCTCCCTCTGCCTGCCTCTCTGCCTGCTTCTGATCTCTCTGTCAAGTAAATAAATAAAATCTTAAAAAAAAAAAAGCAGCACTGAGAGACGTGCGAGAGGCTGTGTGAAGACGGGCAGAGATGGGGGGTGTGGCGTGGAGCCCAGGAACGCCTGGGGCCACCCGATGCTGGAAAGAGGCAGGACTGTCCTGTCCCCTAGGGCCTGCAGGGGGACACGGTCCTGTTGACACAGTGACTTCAGAGCTCTGGTCTGGGACGGGGGCCCACACTGCGGCATACCCCACCGCCCGGGCTCCTCGAACCCACCCTGGTCCATGCGGCCGATGGTGCTGTACTGAGCCGCCAGGTCAGCTCGGGCCGCGGGAGTGTCCGGGACAAAGTACGGCACCTGGAGGGGCGTGTGGGTGCGGGGTCAGGGCTAGAAACAGGCAGACGGGCCGGGGGTGTGGGTGGCCGGTCCTTGAACTGGGGCAGGACACCAGGGAGCCAGCCTTCCTCCCAGGGCCCAAGACCACCCTCCACCAATGCACGCTTGAGCCCAGGACGTCCCTGCTCCTGGACACGTCACTCCACATCCCGACCCCTCCCTCTCCCGGCTCTGCAGACGGGAACCCGGATCCAGTGAGTCACGGAGTCTCCTCTTAAAGGTGCTCAAAATCACACACCCGGGGCCAGGGCAGTCAAGCCCTCGGATTTAAGAGACGGAGAAGGAGGGCACGCGAGCATCTGGGAAATACTGCAAAGGCCTCTCTCCTACCACCACGTCCTGTGGGTCGTAGGTCCGCGGGGTCCAGTCTGGGATCCGCCCCATGCCGCGCTCGCCGTTGCCAAACTTCTCACAGAAGGCCCCGTACTGTGGCTGCGAGTGCCCACAGCGGTGAGGGTCATGGAAGGCGACGTAGAGGAAGAAGGGCCTGCCCAGAGAGGGGGGCTTGAGTCCCGAGGTCAGCCGACAGACGTGCCACCTGGCTTTCTACTCTGGAGAGCCCCGACCTTTAGGAGGGCACAGCCCGCAGCACTGCTCACTCCTCTGGAACTGGAAGTCTCCCTGGGAGCGTCCGCCTCAACTTCGCCATGCCTCCTTTCCTTTCAACTTGAGTTTCTGGAGCCTTCTCCCCCCCGCTCCCTCCTCTACCTGGGGCCTCCAAAGATCCCAACTAAAGACTCTGGGATGTGCATCACAGGTTCACTGCCCAGAGATCTGGCCGTGCAAGGGAGGGGCCGGGGCCCCCTCACACCTGTCGTCCCGAGTCTGCAGGAACTTCCGGACCAGCAGCTTAATTCTGGTGATGTTCCGTCCCACCTGGAGGACTGAGCTATTCTCCTCCGTGTACGCAAAGTCGAAAGGGTACACCGTCTTCGGTCCTACGTGCTTCTTCCCAATGATGCCTGGAGGTGGGGACACAGGCCTGCCAGGTCCCCACGGTATCCCACTGCCCTCCTCCACCCCCAAGCCCCGTGCCCTGGAGTGGCCTCTATGAGGTCAGCGCAGGCCCCTGTTCGCACAGACCCAGGGCCCAGGGAGAAGGCCCCGGCCATGGGGTGCTCTGAGGATGAGACGTGGGGCGGAGGGCGGCTCAAGACCAGGTCTCGCCGCCGGGGCCCATTCCCACTGCGGCACGAGGCTGCTCACCCGTGCGAACGCCGGCTCGGCTGAGCAGCTGCGGCAGGCTCTGCACCTCGTCGAAGGAGTTGAAGTGGTGGGCGTCCTGGTGCAGGCCGTACATCCCGTTCTGATGCTGCGGGGGGACACCCGTGAGGCTGGGCCCGCCCCGCCCACTCTCTTAGCCCGCCCCTTCCCAGGCCCCCCCCCAGCCCCAGCAGCCAGCACCCCCAGAGAGGCCACCGCCTCCCCCAGCCCCATCCACTTCACCAGACAGCGGCAGGAAACACAGAGTGGGAAATCGCACCCGTGATAACGGGGGGCCTTTATTTTCATCCTGTTTACCTATACTTGTCAACTCTTTGGTCATGAGTGCACACCACAGCGGGAATAAAAAGCACCAGACCTCGATTAACTGCATTTTTAACAGCACCAAAAATATAGTCGATGCATCACAAAGTCAGACTAGAAAAAGACTTAAGGTGAGATGGGGCAGCCCTGTCCTCACTCCTGTAGCCCACGGCGGCCTGAGGAGCCTTCAGGGGACTGGGGGGCGCTGGGCAGTGGTCACAGCTTGCCTCTCCACGTGGGCATCAGACTCGGATGGGGACATGCAGGACACAGCGGCTCGCCATGAGACGAGGTCATGAGACAACGTGTCCCCTGTTCACAGCAACACTATTCATCATCGTCACGGGCAGGAGCCACCTAAGTGTCCAGGGACGGGGGGACAGGTGCACAACACAGGCCATATCCATACGACAGAACGCAGTCAGGCCTTTCAGCTGCGAGAAGTCGGGCTCTTCTGTGCTACGGCATGGGGGGACCTGGAGGGCACCACTCTCACGGCAGAAAGGCCGTCACAAAAGGACACATACTGCGGGACTCCACTTACATAAGATACTGGAGTGACCAGGTTCAGAGACACGGACAGGGGAGGAGCGGCCGCCAGGGCTGGGGGAGGGGGTGAGGAGCAGTGTTGACGGGCACCCCGCTTTCGTTTGGGAAGATGAGGAAGTTCTGGAGATGGACTGATGGACCACAGCTACGCCACAGCGTGAGAGACGGGGATGCTCACAGAGGAGTGAAAGGGTGAGTTCTGCGCTGTGCGTGTCCTAGCACAACACACGGGGGAAGCGCAACTCTTCCCGGCACTCGGGCTCCTGAGCGATACTGTAACACGAGTCAACACTGGGCGAGAGCGTGTCGGACACCTTCCTGCCTTCCTGGGCGCTTTACGTATGAAGTAGGAGCTTGGCCTACCCGTAACGATCCCACGAACAAGGTGTTATCACGAGCCCACCTACAGGGTGAGACGATCGGGGTGCACAAATAGTGCTCCGCTCACAGTCACACGGAACAGGGGAGCCAGGGCTCGGGCGGCGGGGAAGAGAACGTCCCAGCAGCGGTCAGGGAGGGGTGCTCCCTCTACCATGCCCTCCTCCTGCCCCCCCCCCCCCCCCGCGGCCCTCACCTGCGGCAGGCCGGTGAGCAGGCTGGCTCGGCTGGGGGAGCAGCTGCTGACGGAGGTGAAGGCATTGCGGAAGGTCAGGCTGCGGCGGGCCAGGGCGTCCAGGTGTGGGGTGCTGATGGCACTGTTGTTGTAGGCGCCACTCTCGAAGCCTCCGTCATCCGCTGAGGAAGGCAGAGACGCTGAGGCCGGGGAGGCCTGGGCCAGGGAAGCCCATGCAAGTGGCATACCCAGGTGGGCACGACCAAGACGGCATGACAGCTGCTTGGGATGGATGTCCAGAGGGACGGGCACCCCGAGGACATGGTACTCAGGCAGCCCTGTTAGGAAGTGGGCAGGACCCGGGGGTCCCAGCTCCGCTGTGGCCACAGGAGGCCGGGTTTCTGCACCCGTGTCCCCAGCAAGGAGGAGCGGATGGGAGTCGGGGAGAACTGTTTCATGCTACAATCAGCGGACAGGCCTGCTTGGAGACCACAAAGTTAATCAGAAAGAGTGAGTCTGGCAGAACGCCAGACCTCAAAAGAGGAAAGAACAGGGCCGTCTTGTGACAGCCAGACCCTGGGCGCCAAGTCTCGTGAAGAGCAGGGCGCCCGGGGAACTTGTGATTTGGAGGGAGGGCTGCGGTTAGGGGAGAGGGCGGGGGTGGTGGCTGCGCTTTTCAGCCAGAATCGGAGCACTGCGCTCCCGCGTCTGCAAACAAACCTGCAGGGCTCCCCCGGGGCAGGGGAGGGGCGCGGGCCGCCCCGCACGCAGCCGTCCCTGCGGACTTGGGCACCCGCCCCTCGCGGCAGCCCCTCTAGGGCTGTACCCCGCTGAGCTCCGGAGAGCCGCCCAGGCTCCCGCGCCGAGGCCCCGCCGAGCTGGGCAGCGTGGGGTGGGGGTCAGGGCGGAGGCCGCACGGGGGTGCTGGAGGCCGGCGGGACCCGCGGTGAGCGAGGCCGCCCCTGCCTCCCTCCGCAAGGCGGCCGCGAACCGGCCGGGTCAGCGGGGAGCGCAGGCGCAGACGCGAAGGGGCGCAGGGCTCGCCGGACGGGCGGCGGCGACGCACTCACCGAGGAGCAGCAGCACGTTCCGGGGACGCGCCCGGTGCCAGCAGCAGACGACCAGGGTCAGCAGCAGCAGCCCGCAGGCCGGCCCTCGGCGGTGCATGGCGGCCGCTCCGGCCCCGCCCCGCCCCGGTCACGTGCGCGACTGCCCCGCCCCCCGTGGTCACGCGCGCGCCAGGTCCCGCCCCGGGGGGTCACGTGCGCTCCGGGCTCCGCCCCCTCTCTCCTCCCTCCCCCTCCCTCTGCGGTTCCTGCGGACCCCGCTGCGGCGGCGCCTGGAGACCCCGAGCTGCGGCGCCGGGTGAGTCCGCGGCGGGCGGGCAGCGGCGCCCGGCGCCCGGGCCCCGGGGCGGAGAAGGCGAGCTTTGGGGGACGGGCCGGGGTCGCCGGGGCGGCGCGGGGCCCGAGGGGGCGGGCTCCTCCTGCGGGACCCTTCCCCACGGCGTCCCCCCCGGTCCCCGCCGTCCTCGGCCTTGCCGGAGCGGTCAGGCGGCGCGGGGTCCCCACCGGAGACCGCGGGTCCGGGGCAAGCGTCTTCGTGGGTGGGAGGGGGCTGCGTCCAGCGCCGGGGCGGGGTGCGGGGTGCGGGGTGCGGGGCGGTCTGGGGCCGGCTCCGCGCGCGGCTGTGGGTCGGGACCCGAGAGGCTGTGGCGCGCTCGGACGCTGTCCCCGCGCCCGCTCAGTCCCGGGGCGCTCCTGCGGGACGAGAGAGCCACAGGTGGGGGGTGGGCGCGGCCTCGGGCTGGGAGACCCGCACCGCCCGCGCCGCAGCCCGCCGTGGAGGGTGGAGTCGGCCCTGTGCGCGGGGCTCGCCGGGGGCGCCCGGGGCGGCGGCAGCCCCCACCCCGCGGGGCGAGGGAGCCCCCGTGGACCTGCCGCTCCTCGCGCTGCTCCGGGTTAAATCCGTGGGGAGGAGAAAGAGTTAAATTATCTGGCGGGGGGGGGGGGACGGGGTCTAATTAGCGATTGCGCTTCTCACGGAGAAATCGTGTATCGCCTTTTTGTGGTCGAGGTCCGTGGGCAGCCGGGAGCCGCGGCTGGGGCAGGTGCGATTCAGGGGGAGCAGTGAGCTGGCGCCGGGGTGGGGGGCGACAGTTATTCTTACGGTCCGTTCCTGCCCAGGTGTGGGTGCCTTTCAGAGCAGCGAAAGGGCGTGTTTAATCCCTGTGGCTCAGACCCCTCGGGAGACCCCTGTGCCTCTCCGGGGCCCCAGACCCCGCTCCGCTGCTACATCCCACCAAGCCCAGACCCTGAGCGCTGGTCCTGTTGCCCCCAGGCATGCCCTCCTCTGTGAAGGCGTTGGGTCAGGCCCGGCCGTCGGGTGCCGGCATGGCCCCCCAGACCCGCTGCTGCTCCCTGGCAGCCGTGCAGAGGCGGCTGCCCATCCTGGCCTGGCTGCCCAACTACTCGCTGCGGTGGCTGAAGATGGACTTGGTCGCGGGCCTCTCGGTCGGGCTCACGGTGGTTCCCCAGGCGCTGGCCTACGCGGAGGTGGCTGGACTCCCGCCCCAGGTGAGATCTCTGCGCCTGCCCCACCCCCACTGCAGCCGCTGCCCGGAAGCAGGTGGGAATGTATTCTCAGCCCCGTGGGGCCCCAGAAATCTCGGTGTGCGGTCTGTAGCACGTGATGGCCTTTGGGCAGGTGCTGGCCGGTCACTGCTCTTGTCATAATTATAACTGAGCTGGTTCTGGGGTGTCCATCGGGGCAGGACGACTCACTGTGGTCTCAAGAGCACTTTCTTAGGCTCACAGACTGAGCAAGCGCCCTGGCCCTTGTGTCCCTGCTGACACCCAGTTGAGTGCAGGTAGAGAGAGGCCCCTGGTCGCTGCGGGTCCACACCGTGTTCACGGAGGGTGAGCGCTTTGCCCTGTGTGCGCTGCTGTGCCCACCTCGGGACGGCCCCCACAGACCCTGTGCTCAGACATCTCCCCCCCGGGACACTGGGGGCCCCCTGTGTGCCACCTCGATGCTTAGTGCTGTCTCCCCCCGCCCCCCCAGTATGGCCTCTACTCTGCCTTCATGGGATGCTTCGTGTATTTCTTCTTGGGCACCTCCCGGGATGTGACGCTGGGCCCCACGGCCATCATGTCCCTTCTGGTCTCCTTCTACACTTTCCACGAGCCCGCCTACGCTGTGCTGCTCGCCTTCCTGTCCGGCTGCATCCAACTAGCCATGGGCTTCCTGCACTTGGGTGAGACTCTCAGACCTTCCTGCCCGGGGCTACCAGGCACCTGCCTCCTGGAGAGGCCTTGGCTTTCGGCCTTCCTTTCTTTACCTGCCCTGTGCCTGTGTGCCCAGGGCTTCAGACCCTAGCCTCCCTTCCCCACCGTCCAGACCAGTCCAAGCAGGGTGTGTGGCCCACCTGTCCCCAACCGCACTCCCACCAAACCACCTCTCCCAGCCCACACCCACCCACGTCTGCTGGGACTGGGCAGAGCTGGGGCCGCCAGCTCAGTATCCCCTCTCGGCCGCCAGGCTTCCTGCTGGACTTCGTCTCCTACCCCGTCATCAAAGGCTTCACCTCCGCTGCCACTGTCACCATCGGCTTCGGGCAGATCAAGGTAGGCACGCTGGTCGGCAGCCAGGCCCCTCCTGGGTCGCGGGACGGAGCCTGGCTTCTCTCTGTGCGGGCCAGTTGACGGGTTGCTCTTCCAAACCTCAGACCACAAGGTGCTCCCGTGGGTCTCCACAGATCTCGGCAGCCCTCAGGGGAGATGCTGCGTGCTGGTGGGACAGTACAACAGGTTATTGGGATGACCGGCAGCGACAGCCTCGCCCCTGTTGGGGTTTTGGGGCCAGTGTGCTCACAGGGCGATTCGGTTCTGCTGCCTTCCCTACCCCCCGGCCAGCGCGGCCTCGGGCCGTCCACATCCTATCGACATGTTGACGATCAAGTTGGTCCTCCCGTGCTAGTGCTCATTTAGCTGGATTTCATTTTAATGTTTTTTTCTCCATTTTGTTCAGTATTTTTCTTTAAGATTTTATTTATTTGAGAGAGCGAGCAAGTACAAGCGGAGGGAGGGGGGCAGAGGGAGAGGGAGAAGCAGACTCCCGGCCGGGCGTGGAGCTTGACACCGGACTCTATCCCAGGACCCTGAAACCACGACCTGAGCCAAAGTCAGATGCTTCATGACTAAGCCAGCCAGGTGCTCTCTTACAGGTGGTGTTAGAAACAGAAACGTAAGGAGACTTGGCATCTGGGAAATACTGAACGGGGGGGCACCTGGGTGGCTCAGTGGGTGAAGCGTCCGACTCCTAATTTCAGCTCAGTTTGTGATCTCAGGGTCCGGGGATTGAGCCGCATCGGGCTTCATGCTGAGCACGGAGTCTGCTTGGGGTTCTCTCTCCGTCTCCCTTTGCCCCTCCCCCTACTCGCACTTTTTCTCTGTCTTTCTGTCTCTGAATAAATAAGTAAAATCTCTAAGGAGAATTTGTAAGAAATCCCGGAACTAGTTATCACCAGCGACTGTTTTCTTTTCACTGGGGGTTGAGGTCCCAAAGCACAGGGGTGGTTTTGCTTTGCAGCTGGCCAGCCCCGTGCTCTGTGCAGAAGTAGGTGAGTGCTCAGGGGGCTGTGCAGAGCGGAGTGGAGCCAGGTGTGCAGGCGATGGCCTGCCCCGTCTCAGGACCTGCTGTCTGCACTCCCTCGCTGAGGCATGCCTCGCGTGGTCAGGGCTGGCCCCGCACAGCCTCCCTGGCGAGGCAGAGGAAAGGGGCGGACCTTCTCTGTGCTCCTGTGATGCCGGATGCTGGGCTAGACCCTCCCTTGCCTTGGGTTGTCCTCATGCCTCTGCGAGGCAGGCCCGTCATTACCTGTGTGGAGAGAGGAGGGAAGCCCTTAGGTGCGGCGGACGTGTGCGTGTGGCGTGTGCACGTGTGTTAGGGTGAGCCTGGCAGGTGCTGCTTAATGGGATAATCTGTCTTTTACTTTGAAACGGTGTCCTTTGCAGTTAGAACATATAGAAGAAGGTAGCTTTTTTGTGTATAGATGGTTGGCAACGCTAGGTTTCTTAAGTCTTTAACATCTTGACTAAGTCACAACAGCCATCTGAGAGCCTTGGGCCAGGGTGGGGGTCAGGAATCACAGGTTCTCCTGACCTGCCCTGGCAGGAGCTCCCTGGGTCCCAGAATCCAGTGTTTCCACCCTGGAGTCTGTCCCCGTTCAGGCTGTGTGCATGGGTTTTGGGATCTTGGAATCTGACTCTGTGGGGGTCTGGGCCTCAACCATCCTGCTAACACTCCACACCCATTCTCAAGTGGGATAAAGAATTAGAACACAGAGGGACGCCTGGGTGGCTCAGTTGGTTAAGCAGCTGCCTTCGGCTCAGGTCATGATCCCAGCGTCCTGGGATCGAGTCCCACATCGGGCTCCTTGCTCAGCAGGGAGCCTGCTTCTCCCTCTGCCTCTGCCTGTGCTCGCTCTCTCCCCCTTTCTCTCTCTCTGATAAATAAATAAAATCTTAAAAAAAAAAAAAGAATTAGAACACAGAGGAGAGCCCCTTTTCCCCTCCAAGGACCCTGCCTGCTTGTGTCCCCTTGCCTGGAGGCCCTCTGAGCCCCTGGTGGTTCTGCCCAAAGCTTCACCTGATTTTCCCTCTAGGGGAGCAGTACCCGGCAGGTGGGCCTCAGACCAGTGGCAAGGGGGTGCGGGGCGTGCCAAGGGCGGTGGGGCCCATGGGGCAGGCACAGGGACCTGGACCGTGGACCAGGACAGGGATGTCCTGGTCTCCTTTTTAGATGACTTAGGCTGATTTTTTCACAAGGGAGAATTATTCACCAAGAAGTGTCGTTGACTGTGAACGTGAAATGCCTTTTCGTTGGAGGATAATTCTGATCTCCTGCCCCTGGGAGCTTTGGGAATGGGCAGATGGTTCCCAGGGAGCCGTGGGTTGTGCCCCGGAAGGGGGCTGAGATGTGCTGAGATGCTGCAGGGGAAGGTTGTCTCACTCCTTCTGTGTTTGGACAGAACCTCCTGGGACTGCAGGATATCCCGAGGCAGTTTTTCCTGCAAGTGTATCAGACGTTCCGCAAGGTCGGAGAGATCAGGTACCTGCTGGCCGTGCGGTCCCTCAATTCCCTCTGGAGCCTCTCCCAGGCCCCACCCCGTTCCCCCACCAGCTGGCATGCATTCCAGTCCCCTGGGGCCCGGCCGCCCAGACTGGGTCCCAGAGCAGCACCAGCAGGCGTCGAGGAGCAGGTTAGAAACG